>NW_020955683.1:166358-185311 GCF_003031625.1 Empidonax traillii
TTTTTTTTTTTTTTTTTTTTTTTTTCTTTTTTTTTTTTTTTTTTTTTTTCTTTTTCTTTTTCTTTTTCTTTTTCTTTTTCTTTTTCTTTTTCTTTTTCTTTTTCTTTTTCTTTTTCTTTTTCTTTTTCTTTTTCTTTTTCTTTTTCTTTTTCTCTTTTATTTTTCTTTTTCTTTTTCTCTTTTCTTTTTCTTTTTTCATTTCGAATCGTAGTTGACAAGTTTTATTTAAAAAAACACTTTACAAATCACCACTTAATGCATTATTCACGTTTTTTAAAAAATGCTTGAGAGAAATCACGTTAATGAAGAGAACATTTGTAGTAATTTGGTGATAATTATCAGAATCACCAAATATTCGCAAAGGCTTTAACATTACGTGTTGGAAGAAAAGCAAAACACATTACTTTAATAGTCTGATATGCAAACTATGGACCATTCAATTACATGGCTTAATAATGCATACATGATGTGATCTTGTTATTGGGATAGGAAGGGCTGCAGTAATTCACTCCAAAGACCAAGTGTGCTCTTACATTCAGTAAAATCCATTGCCATGGATCAGGGGGCCCTGCCAAACTACATTTAAGAGAATAAAAATTAATGACTGAGAATTTGAGCGTTAAATTAACATTAATTATATGACCTGCCTGCTGGAAAGATTAAATTTCTTACGCCCTAATTAGATAACGTCTCCTCATACATCAAACAATTTCCATTTCCAGATTTCAGGATTAAAATGCAGACTGGGGAGACTGGACTTGTTCGGTCGCCGACACCCACCGACTGCACGGAGCTCTCCTGGCCCCATCCCACTCCTCCCGAACCCCGGGGGTTCACCGCGGACTGGGAGCAGGGCCGAGGAGCAGCTCCTGGTCAACCCCTTCTTCAGCTGGAGTTTCTCTCACCCACCGCCCCGGACGTGGTGGCGAGGCGAGGCCGGGTGGGGCGAGGGAGCGCCGAGAGTGCAGGGGTGCGGAGGGGGATGCGGGAGGGCCTCTCCCGCCGCCCGGTGATGCTCTGAGGAGGGACCCGGGCACCGACCCTGGCCCCCGTCGGCCGCCCCGAGGAGCAGGGACAGAGAGACGGGACTATCTTCCCACCGCATGAATGCAACTAATTTGTGTTTAATTACTTCTCTCAAGAATAAAACCTCAGCGGTTCCCCCTTTCTCCCTCACGCAGGCACGCGGGTTCCTACCTTTTCCTGCCCGTGAGAAACTCCCTCTCCCCCTAGTCCTTCCACCCTCCCCTCCAGCTCCGCGATCACCCATGCACAACCCACGGGTCACGGTCACTTCAGGCAGCCTCTCGCTGCTTGAGTTTTGCCGCACCCCCACGCCCTCCCAACCCCCTCGCCTTCCCTCCCATCCCGACGGCGCCCGGGCCACGGAGCGGACACGGGCGTGTGTGGCGGGGCAGCGCCACCGGCGGGGCCAAGCAGCTCGGTTTCAGGGCTTCGGGTTTCAGGGTTTTAACCTCGACTTCTGCAGGGGAAAAATAAATGAAAAAAAAAAAAAAAAAGAAAAAAGAAAAAGAGAGAAGAAAGGAAAAGAAAAAGGAGAGTCAGGAGCATGTAGGAGAGGGGATACATGGATGCTCACCGGAGGGGTGGAGGATGCGGCGGCAGGTGACCCCATTGGCTCTGTCATCTCAGTGGCATCCCTGGCCTGGTGGTGGGATGCTGGCTGTGCCTCGATGGCTCTTCCTCGGGTCTGCCTTTGTGCTGAGCTTCCAAGAAAGCCAGACTAAAGACAAGTGTTACTGTCCAGAGGCTGTTTTGGGAGGGGAGGAGTGTAGCAGAGCTGAGGTGGCCTGTGGTACCCTCATGGTTAAATGCAAAAGTCATAGCAACCCCCTCCCCACCTCGAAAAAGCTGTGAGGAAGAGGAATCATAACATCATAAAATGTTTCCTCGTCCTCGCTTCATTATGTAATACCAGATAATTGCTTTTTCAACTCAACTGAAACTCAGTTTCTGTTATTGCAATGTTACTTCTCCTCCATGAGCTTCAACATTTGTCTAAAACATCCATGTCTTGTCTGTCTCTTATTTACTTTCTGGGCTGCATCGATAACCATTTACATCTAATACTATGTTAAGTAACAGCCTCCAGAAATGGAGTTGATGAGGAAGCTGTGGAGGACACAGGAGGAAATTGTCAGTCTCTGGCCCCAGTCTCCAGAAGCACCTCTCCTTCAAGTCTGAAGCCTAGGCCACACAGTCAGCCCAACACTAAGAACAAGTCATTATTCCCCAGGGAGTTAATCTTTCTGATAAATAACAGACACTTTATATTTTAAATTTGATGGCAAATACAGTCTGATTGACAAGGCACAAGAACATCAAGGGCAGAAGAAGTTAGTGGCACACGAGCAGTCTGAGAACTTGAAAAGCATCTTCAGCAACATATCCACACTCCAGTAACAAGAACCTCCAGCCAGAAACCGTTGAAAAACATATGTAAAGGAAGCAGATCCAGAAACCACACAAAAGAATATTGTGGCAAGCAGCAAAAAAAAGTAGCAGCCTGCAGAGCTCCTGCTGTTTGCCACTCCGTGCAGCTTTACGAACTTGTTCTGTGGAAACTAATTTTTTTTCTTCTGGTCAAATTGATGTCTGTCCCTCCATATCCTCCCATCAACTTTAGTGGCAGAACTGAAGGGGCTGAAAAATGTGCTGAAGAGTCAGAAGTGACTGGGTGGTGTTGTGAAGTAGTGGTCTTCAATTAAAACACACCTGCTGTCCTCTAGTTACCAAGTTATTACACCGGGAGTACAATAGCCTATTTGTTGCAATAATCTAATAATTGGTCTAGAAGTTTCATATTGGAAGGAGGCTACAGCTCACATAACCATTTCTCCCCTGAAATTCAGGCGTGGATGTGGTGGGATGCCTGTTTCTCTTTGCCATGGTGAGTGATATTTTGAAGTTTAATTTAAAATATTTGCAGTCCAGCATATTTTCTCACATTTGTGTTAATCCAGTGGCTTGACAGAAGCTAAATTACCCCCTTGTTTTGAGTGCAGGGTGGGCAGGGACCTTGACTCAAGCACTGCTGCAGGTGACATGACAGTTGCACTTCTGCAGCTATACTTGACTGTCTGGGGGTGCCAACACCAGTTGGAACAGCAGGGATTTCTCTGCTGCTCCCACACACAGCCCATGAAAGGCAATCAGTCTTCATAGGGAACAGCTCAAATAATTCATGTGCCATAATAATTGTATATTCCCAGTAAAGTGACACCGAACAGCCAATTCTTCAACAAAAAAGATTTGCCCATCACCCTAGATGATTGCTAGAGTGTTACATATCTAAAAAAATCCCTAAACCCCCATGATGGTATCTAAGTACAGAAAAATTAGTTATAATAACAGCCTAGAGCTCCATGCCTCCATGGGTGCCTCTCTGCATGTGAGCTGAGTGGCAGAAATGAGCCTGGATCCCCTCCCTTTGCCTGCTAGACCCTTCATACTGTGAACACTGAGTTGTACTTCTCCCCCTCTCTCTTGTCCACTGTGCAAACTTATGGTTGGTATTTCCTCAGTGGGAAACTCCCAGCAGAGAGTGCACCTATGGTACGGTCAACAGTAAACAGGGCTAAAGAGAGTTAACCTACTTATGTGCTCTGAGAGAGGTGAGTTTATCCACTTTTATTTACTGCTGCACTACTGGACTGCGCTTCAGCATAAATTGGTTCAAGGTGCCTTGTTTCAGCAGTCATACGGAGAACTGGCTTCTTAGTTATTCTGTAACTCAAAGGTGTGCAAAATCACTGCCTAACTGGGAATAAAATTATCATAAGCACAATTATGCCTGTGCTGAAAGGACAAGGTCAGAAGAGAGAATCCAGAATGTCAACAAGACTGGTCCATGATGGATTGTCCCAGACAAAGCTGTCCGATATTATATATCACAAAAAGTTAAAAGATGATGTAATTTATATGTTAGACTCATTGTCAATTCACACCAGAACCTGAGGAATGGCAAAATCCGCTGTAGTACTTTTGGCCATATGGCACGTTTCAGGATGTGTGGTGAGGGTGGTTGGCAATACACAATTTTTATCTTCAGTGTGTCAGCAAAGCATTTTGTGAGCTGACAAGAGCTTTTGCATTTGGCACTATGAATCCTGGGGGACCCCGTGTCAGTATGTTTTCCCTGCCATGGCTTCACAACAGCTTGATCTCTGCTCAAAATAACAGGTCTTTATGCAGCCAAAAGGGTCTCTGATTGAGTCCTTTTTCTCCAGCATTGCTAGTTCAGACTCCTTGGGGTGGTGCATCATGGTTAGGCTGGACTGCACAAGGGCAATTAGTGGTTTCTGCCAGTTCTCACATGTATCTTGCAGGGCTTCTCATACACCTCCAGCATTATTTCCTTTCTTAATTTTTCTTATCGTCATCTTTTAAATGATAGCAAGATATTTATCCAGAAACCATCCAGAAAAACCTGGTCAACACCCAGTGTTCATACATTATTTTGAAAGAGGTTCATATTCCGGCTGCTGAAAAAAATAAATGCATTTAAAAATCTGCATGCTTTTGGTTTTTAACGGTAGGAGATGAAGACCTCACTCTTTTCTTTGCCTTCTATCTGAACACATCCTGGTCATTACAGGTGGAAATGAGAGAGTTGTAATGTTGTAATTGTTCTGATACTTCGAGTTAAAAAATCTTGGTTATTATGTTTCTAGATGGCATCAACAAGGCCCAGATTTTCTGTTGTAACCCAGAGCTTAGGGAATGAGAAGAAAAATTTTAATTTTTTACATTTTCCTGAACAGTGGAGCAAAGAGAAAAGTCCAAGGAGTGGGGAACAGATTGTAGCTGTCAGGTGTTAGGTGTGATGGGGTAAAAACAATGGGTAAACAACTTAGGATAGCTGCAAGCCCTCTTCCCTCCCCTGTGTTTGCTAAAGGTACAGAAAAGAGACTAGAAATGCACTTCAGCCTAGACACCTAGAAGGGGGCTGAAGCTCAGTGTTGCAATGCCTAATTTTTAGATAACTGGCATTCCAATGGAATCCTGAGCCTGGAACTTCAAGTTATTGCAATTGCGATCCTGATAAAGGACACCTTGGAAGGGGCGTGTTGGCTGGCCTCAGCCTGCTGATAGAAAATGGTAAGCAGCCACAGTTGTTCCTGTCATACCAAGAGTTGTTCCCTTCTCTTCACTTCTCTTCCCTGGGTAGTTTTGGAGACAAGGATGCAGGCAGTGAGGGTGACGATCATGTCGCCTAACTTCAGATGTCTGCAATGCAGGGGCCATTGGCAGCCAAGGGGAGGCACAGCTCATCTGCTGTGTTTCTGTGTCTGCTCTGGGAGCAAATGCAGTGCCTGGGGTAACTCAGATATAGCTGACTATGCCGTGGATGCTAAAGTTAAGCAAAATTATTGTGACACCCTAGTTAAAAAGCTAGGCATATCCAGTGATAAATAACAAGCTTCGAGGATGTAAATTTTGAACATGTTCATCTCCAGGGACAAATCAGTGGCCAGCCATGTGTGTCTAGAAAGTTGAGGCTGTTGTAGTTTTCCTTCATATCTGGTGCTGTTGATGTAAAAGATCAGAGCTCCTATTTGTGCTTTTATTGTGCTTCTGCATTTGTATTGAGGCTGGTAGCAACCTTAGGCTGCTCTTTCAAAAACCTTGACTCAGAAAGTGAGCAATTTTTTTTTTTAATAATATTTTTGAATTCAAGCACCAGAGAAAAGTGTCAGTTTTCTGTGGGTTCATCTTTGGTGAGGCAGGAGAAACTACCTCTTGCTAATAACGTTTGAATGGGATCTTGCAAAATATCTACTGAAAGGCAGTGTTCACAGGATTGGGATAGTTAGAGTGGATTTTGATGAATGGTAAATGAATGTATGTATTCACATACTAGGAATATGTCTCCCACACTTGAAATACTTTTCTCTATTAGTTATGGGTGAGATGTCTTTTCTGCTTGACATTGCTTCACTTCAGAACATTTTTGGGCAATGGGTCTGTGAGGCATACAGATTTAAAAAAAAAGTGCCTTTTACAGCTAAATTAAGTGTTGGCATCTCTCACAGGACTTTATTGCAATTTTTTTTTCTTCCTTAAATCTCCTACTCCTGGATTTCTGTAATTAAATGACAATCTCAGCTCTTGTGAAAAATAAAAAATATGGTTTCTACACATCATGATTCTAGAGGGATGCTTTAAAAAGTGATTTGAAAGTACCCGGAATGTGCAGCAACCAACAGAGAAATAAAATGAAAACCACATTTACTATTAGGAAAAATCTTGAAACTTTTAACCATACTTGTCATTTTTAAAGTTGACTTATGATTTAGATTAGACATTAAGAACAGCTTTCTAACTTTCAGTTGGAAGGCACAAGAATAGATTGCCTAGAGTGGCAGTGGGAGGATTTTGAAAATAGATTGGACAAATGTCTGCCGGGAATGGTTCAGCTACAGTCAGTGCAGCCCAGTGCAAAAGGATGCACAAGTGACCTCTAATTCTTTTGAGCTGCAGCACATTATGGTCTCTGGGCACTGACAGTGGCCCTCTCTGCCAGCACTGACACAGGAGCAGGTCTGGGTTATGCTGAGGTGCAGTGGTCAGCAGGCACAGGTGAAGAGACAGCCGTCCTTCCCAGAATGTGTGTGGTGGTGGAGAGTACCAGTGCTCGTGTGGGGACTATCGTGACTGGGATTCACCTCCTGCCCTTCCAGACCTTTCTGAGTGACTTCTCTGAGCATACTTTTGGTTATAAGCAGTTCCTCTGGGCAGCTAGGAGCGAGGTAGGGAGTCACCTTCTCTGAAAATGTTATACCTGAATAAACACCTTCCTAGGCTTACTTAACCTCAGTCTGCTGTCTATCTGTTTCCCTGCTGACACACCATTAGCATCTGTATTTCCCGAATCGCAACAGAGATAACTTATCATTCTCCAGCTGCTTATCTCAGACCTGCCCTGTGGATCTGGTGGAAAGATTTCCCCTTTAGCATGTAACAACAGGTGCCTGATACTCACTTTGAAATGTTCCCCTTTTTAAAAAAAGAAGGTTTGGGATTTTTGCCCTCTACTTTTTGCATCTGTCTTTCCATCTCTATGCCACTGTAGCCTGGTTTATTATTGAACCACTGTTTCATATCTTGCTGGCAGGGCTATCAATTCCACACAAATACGTCCCAAGAAGTTTTGGATGTGCTAGAAGCATCCTTGCATTGCAGTTGCCAAAGTCAATATGCTGTTTAGAAAGTGCATTGGGAAGGGATTAGGTACGTATTCAGGAAACTCTTCTGGAAGCTGCAGGAATATAGGAGTACAGGAACAAACACCTATCTAATTGTCTTTTTCATATCTGCTTTTTCTCTTACACAAATCCCCTGGATATCAAGTCAGCATATATAGTGCTATGCATAGGTTCACTTCCTGGGAAAAGTGTCAGCAGAGGCCAAAGTGCCCACCCATATTCACTCCAGTGTGATGGAGTGTGGGTCTGTAGAGAAGCATAACCCATGACACTACCCTTTGTGGTTCTTCTTCCATGGAGTTTCAATGCACTTCCCAGGGTAGCCAAGTGCAGCATCTCCAGTGAACTCCTCAGTGTCCTTTCTTGCAAGCATGGTAGACAGGAGTGTGCTTCTTGTCCCCACTGCAGCCTGGAGTGCCAGAGAGCTCCTGGTGTGCTTGGGGCTGTACAGATGTGCTTGCTGCTGTATGCATCTCTGGGGACCCTGGTCCCAAAAAGGTCTGATCCCTCTCAGACATTGCTCATGTAAGCTGCTGGCTCAGCCTTGGTCCCTCGTAGACTTTACTGGGACCTGTTGGGGTTGCTGCTGGTTTAGAGATTTTACAACTCTTTTTATCATAGCTCTAAGTAAGAAAATAGACATGATGTAAGGTAGGAAGAAGATCAGGATAAGAAGCTGAACTCTGTTCTTACTGTACTGAGTACTGCTGTCCCTAAAGCTCTTTGTCATGCAGTGAAATCTTATCCAAAGCACTGGAAAGGAGCACATAACTAACCACAGATTTGAGATTCATTGGCTGGAATTTGATCGTAAGAGATATGAAGAGCGTGATAGACACACTGGTGCTATCACCTATAGGTATGTTCCTTGATGCTTTTCATCATGAAATTCTGCTTCCTCTTTCTTATATAGTTGTGCCATCTGTCTTGATTTGAGTGTTTCAGTGCTTGATGTTTTCATCCAGATCAAGATCCAGGAGACAAGTGAAAATATAAGCAGCCTATCTTTCATCTCAAAAGAAAAGCTTCTTGAGTTCACAAAGTTTCAAAGTTTGCAAGGCTAGCCTTGCAAATGCAATGACAACGCTAGAGCATCTCAACTGTGTCTTATTTTATTTCTATTTGAAAAAAAAAATCACAGTTTTACAGCTAATCTATGAGGCTTTTTATGCATGGCCTGATTTGTACTTTCTTAATGCTCAGAACTGGCAGTATTGTTTATGGCTTTGTCAAACATATAAAAATGAAAGAGGTTTTTTTGGCTAGTCTGTGGTTCAAGGCAAAGTGTCCTGGAAGCACTCAGTTTCATGGTTCCATTGTTTCAGTGAATGAAATTAGGGGAAAATTATATGCTTAGACATCCTAAAGAATTATCACTATTGTGAAAGTTTAGCGCAACAATCTTTGGCACAGAAATGCAGAATTTTGCAGGACAGAGAAGTGCCTTTAACCAAACTCTGATATTTCTGAAAATGTGAGTTTACAGCTGCTTGTTTATCCTAAACCAGACACAGTCCTTTCAGCTCCATGTGCTTGTAACATGCTTCAGCCTCCCCCTGGTCATGATCAGGTGGTGGATGGAGAAAGAGAACCCAAGTGAATAGGTCAGAGGAGGTCTTCCCTGCAACCCCTGTTTGTGTTAACTTTATATTTCTCTGTTTCTGGGCATGGGAATTGCCAGTAAGGGCCACTTTCTTGTGGTCTTATGTGTTCTGTCTTACAGGATGAGTGTGGAGTACTAAGAGGGAGGAACTACCAGAAGTGTGGAAAGATGGAGGGAGAATGGGGGTTCAGACAAGGGAGAAGAAGAGAAAGGTGGAAGCACGGCAGGAACAGGATGAGATTAAGAGGATGAGGGAAACATCAGGGCCCAAATTAGGACACAATACAGTGCTGAAAGGGGATAGAGGGAAAAAGGCCATAGAGGAAAAGGGGCCAAAAGGCTTGTAGCTCTCTAAGGGACTTGCAGCACAATCCAAGAGTGTCACCTCCCTGCATTCATGTTCTAAATTGCAAGTAGCAGTGAATGCACTAGCCTTGAACATGCTCCCATACACCCATGCTCCAATACACCTCTGGTGAGCAGCACCTAAAGATAACAGCCTGTTACTGCCATTATTTCAAGCAACGAATGATGTCACAGAGTTAATTATGAGTGGAGGACTTAATTCTCCTACCCAGTGATACATTTATTTTAGAACAAGTAATAAAGTTTTCCTCCTCCTGAATTCCATCTGTTTGAGGGGTATGAGAGTTGAATAATTGAGCCTTCAAAAGTTACAGAATGTCAGAATAAAGTTTCTTTTCTTATGTATATAAATTAAAATGTGCTTGTGCGATCACATATCTGGTTCCAGTTGACAAAGATTTGACATCCAAAGTTGAGTGATTCTTTGTGAAGAATTGATCAAATGACCAAATGTTTTTTAGAAGACTTTAACTGCATATGGCAATGATGGATAACAACTATACATTGTGGGTGTATTATTTTCATCCCTTATGATACTTGTTGAACCCTTCATTTACCTTTGAAAACTAGCCCTCACTATGGTAGGAAATCTTACCTATTATTTGCTGGAACACAAGCCTCAGTCTTTTGGTTAGAAGTGAAAGAAAACACCACCTTTTTAATTTGTTGGGACAAATAGAGAACATTGGGCAATGTAATGTTGAGTTCTCTTCCCTGGGTATCCCAAAACTTCTTAAGTATAGATGAGTCATGGACACAAGTTAATGCAATATTGTTCCCTCTCATAATGGCTGGTGTTTACCTTGACCTTCCTGGTCCTCTAAGACATAAGGTTAGTGGAATATGCTGGAGAACTTTCTGGTGGGCCAACTTGCCCATGAGAATGAACACAGAGCAACTGCAGGAGCCTCATAGTAAGGGCCCTGTGCTGACTGCTATTTTCCTTCTCCTTCTCACCAGCCTTTCAGTCAAGACCCAAAATGACAATTTGAGGTGGTTAGAGTGAGTATAACTCTTGGGAACCCAGTTTTATTATTTTTCTGGCCTTATATGCTTCATTATTTCCAGTGAGGACAGAGCAGAGGCAGAAGTCTTGCTTGCACACTGAATATTCAACACCATTCTACATCTACTAATTTTTAAGTGCAGATGAACCATTGCTGCACTGAGGATAATTAAGTTTGTCAATTCATTCACAATCTTAAAGAATCTTCATTCTCTCCATCCTACCTATAGCTCCTCTGTCTCCATCTTTGCACAGCATAAACCCCAGGTTAGCCGGGTTTCTGCAGTACATGCAGAACACACGGTGATCCGTTCAATTTTAATGAAGACCATTTCCAAAATTAATTACCTAGAAACAAATATTAAATGACTATTCTGTATAACACAGGAAGAAGGATTATTGTGGAGGAATGAATGAAGGCTGTTATGAATGTTACCACTGTGCTCTGCAGTGCAGCCTTCACACTCCTCCCCAGCTACTGCCTGAATGGAAGTGTAATAGCAAGGAGTGCTAGCAAGTTTTAGACCTGCACCTGGTTTCCAGAAGGTGGATGATGCCGGTGATCCAATGTGCCCTGAATTAGGCACCTCTTTAAGGTGGGTTGTTTTTTTTTTTTCTTTCTTTCTTTCTGAACAGAGTCTTTGGATTGTGTTATACTAAGGCTGTCAATTAATTTTGGATGTGACTGCAGGACCTGGACCTGCCCAGCTCTCTGGTCCTTTGCTCCATCTCAGGCTTTGCAGAACCACTGCAAACAACTTTATTATGTTTTACCCTCATGTTTTATGTATCCGTTAGGGTGGGGACTGTATGTGTGAATCTGAAAAAAAAAAAAAAAGGGAAGAAATTACAAGAAAAATTGAAAGGTGTATGCTGACAGGTGTAGGTGGGCTTAGATAACAAAGACTGCAAAATCTAATATGAAGATGGGTTATACCTAGCCATTGCAAAAATTAAAAGAAGAAAATCTGATCAGCATGGTAGACAGCTGAGTTTGACCAAAGATTTATATAGGGTCTTCTAAGACACTTATAAATTGTCATTTGCATCCCTTTTCTTTTCTGCAGTCTCAAAGGAGTAATAAATAGTGCAACAGAAAACATGTGGCGGTGTAATGCCTCATTTTTGAACTTTTTTTTTGTATTAATCGCCTTTCAAAAGGAATAAAATAAGAAACAGAAAGTAAACAGTTCTGTTTAATATATAAAAAGCATATAAAACGAGCTGTAAGATTTATGTTTTTATGTATATGTGTTTATACTTATTTGATGACAGTAAAAAACATGAGAATGAAAAAGACATCTTCATTTTTTTCTACTATGCATTTTATATGCATCTTTTTTTTCTAAGGTATCCTGGTGTCAGAAATCGCTTGCAATATACATGATCCAGGAATTTACCATGATACACAGTTTTACCAGGTAACAGATTATTTGGGAGACTGTGTATACGATAAGTGGAACCTAAGTACTATATTATGTAGTACAAGTTAAAAATAAGACAGTCTATCTCCTTCTGGCTGTGGTGTTTGCCTTCCCCAGCAAAATGCCTGGCTAACACAGCCCATAGGAAGCAGTGAGTGTCTGGACTGCCTGTGCTCTGCTGGCTTCCCCGCACCCAGCACGGCCACCAAGGGCAGAGGTTTAGAAGAGCTTGGCCAACCTCTCTGGACTTTTTGGCAAAAGTCAAATATAAAAGAATTTAATCTACATACCTCACTCAGGGGTTGGATTTTCAGAACAGCTTAGCTACTGCATTCTTGGCTTCTTGGAAATGCAGGTGTTTCCTTTGGGTGCCTACGCTGGAATAGACAGGGACAGGCCTATGGAGAGCTGCAGTCCATTAAGTCATCTCTATCCCTAGGAAACACTTCCAAAACAGCAGTGCCAGCTAGGATGGTAGACCACATGAATGGGACTGTGTGTCCTGCTGGCTGAGCCTCCTTTGGACACCACTCAGAAATGCCAGATGTTATTAGAAAGAAGCAGAGCACTGAAAATACATTTAGGGTGCAAGACCCACCCTTGGCCAAGGTCACATGATTTTTCCTGCTAATTTAAATGAAGGAGAGGCTTCTTCTCATGAAGAATCAACATTCATTACTGAAAGCTTTGAATAAATCTTTGAATAAAGCCTAGTATGTCTGCAGCCATGAGCTGGTACATCTGTCTACGTACCATATTTGTGTTCATATGTAAAATGATCAAAAAAGCATGCTCTTAAGGACTCTTGTAGGCTGTTCAATGCTTTGCTGAAGCTTTTATTACATTGATTCAACTACTTTCTGCAGGTTATGAAAAGTAATCTTTCTGTATCACCTGGAATTTGCATCCTGGGAGTGATTGATACTCTAAGTGTGATGAAGCTGACTTCCATTCCTTATCACACAGGTGTGTGATGAATTCTGGTTTGAGTTGTGCTATTATTTACTGCCAAGGTTATTACATAAATTCACTTTCACACTTCTAATTCAGACTTGCATGCTTTCTGTGAGGAGGGCTGTTATTAAGTCATTATTTCTTGAGCAAACTAAACCAAACTAGAAGGCACTAGTAATAGATTGATTTTATTCCACTCCATAAATGTACAAAATATTGTTTTATTATACATTAAAAGTGTGACTATGTGTGATGACATCTTTGGACCGTATCAATGGACAAGTGTCACTTTTCATATCTAGCTTTAATCTGGGAATAGGTCACTTTTCGTTTTCTAGGAGATTTGTTAATTGGAATTGTGAAAACTAACACACTGACTAAAAAGGGAAAAGCTAATCTCTAAAAATGCACAAGAGTTTAGTACTAATTTTTAGGCTATTTGAATATTGGCATACATATATCACTTGCTATTAAAAAGCCAACACTTTCATGAAGCAATTACTTTCCATTCTAGGAATAGGGAGACAACAACGCTTCTTGGGAAAGAATCCACTTGGAGAGCATGCACTGTTACTGCTGTATTCAACAGCAACCACTGGCTCCCCTCTCTTTGCTTTACAGCAGAAAAAGTATTTGCAGTGAGTCAGGCCTTTCTAACTTCTGCTAAGCACAAAAGTAGGGCAGAACTTTCATAAACAGGAAGGATGTCCAGTCTTCTTTTTAGCCTAGAAGCAGGTTATAGAGGACGAGAACATACTTGTGGGGTAGACTCAATCATGGAACAGCTCTTTTTGCACACTACCCTTCAAGACAAGCTTGAAATAGCCTGCCTACTTATTTGTTCTTGATTGATTTGGAGTCTTTCAGGCATCTGAAGAACAGAATCTTCCCCATCTTTTTGTTCTCTGAGGTATAAATTATATAGTATAGTATTTTGTTCAGACCTGTATTTAGATCACTCAGAATGGTTTCTGCCCTGAATCTGTGCTCTTCAACAATTTCATTCCCATATTGTTCCTCATGTGGTTGTCTCTGTCTACCTGGGAGACAGCAGGGCAACTACATGGCTCCAGCTTCACCATGTGAGCTGAGCTGACACTGTGTAGGCTGGGTGCTCATCACAGGAATAGACAAAGTTTATAGGTGCTTTTGCCTTCCTGCTCAGTCTGGTCTAATCCAGCACAGTTTATACTTTGCTAAACTGTCCTAGATACACTGACTTCTAGTTATATCCTCCACACAGTTTATTTGGATGCTTAAGGCCCTTCCTTAAGGTCATGTAGCAAAATTGTCTGTGAAAAAAATTAGTCTACTGCTTTAAAAGACAAGACCAAGTAAAATTTCCATCAATCTCCTCTATCCCTCTCTTTCTCCATTCTGCCTCAAGTGTGCATCCCTTTGAATGCATCTCACCTATTTTTCACATCACAATCCCACTGGTTTCTTTCTGCACAAAAGAGATGCTCACTAGGCATCTCTTCTCAATAGTCACTGTGTGAGTAACCTTTGTTATGAGTTTCTTTCTTTCAGCCTTAGTTCTGTCTTAGGCCTCTTTAATTTGGTTTTTGTCTTTTCCAATAAACTAGTTTATCCATTTGTTCTCTCCACTACTTTTCCTTCCTTCTCATAAAGTTAAGTTCTGGATGACATTCTTCATGATGCTACTTTTGATATGAATCTCTGAGGCCCAATTGTTTTGTTATGCTTATGTGCTGGCTTTGGCTGGGATAGAGTTAATTTGCTTCATAGTAGATTGTTTGGGCTATGCTTTAGATTTGTGATGGAAACACATCCCTGTGTGGATAACACAGGGATGTTTTCATTACAGATGACCAGTGCTTGCACAGAGTCAAAGCCTTTTCTGCTTCTCATTTCACCCCACCAGTGGGGGTGGGCAAGGAGTTGGGACAGGACACAGCCAGGGCAGCTGCCCCACACTGAATAAAGGGTCATTCCATACCCTTCCAAATCTCTCTTCCATCCCACTGGGGGTGAGTGAGCAAGCACGTATGTGGGTCTTGGTTGCCAGCTGGGGTTAACCATGACAGCTTGGCTGCTTTGGAAAGCCTACCCCTAGTGATTACAGCCTGGTTTGCATCATCCCACTTGGAAAACATGAGCACTGTACACAATGGTCCTTCATGTTCGAAGAAGCTGTGACATGATATGGATGAGACAGGCCAGGCAAGGAATTTGTGGGGAGCAAAAAATACCATAATGTATAGGTGGGATAGCATTGCTACTTCTCTTCGGGGGTGTCCTTCTTTATAGCCTCAGGTGCACATTTGCTTTTGCTCTTCCCAAGAAATGATGCTGTGTTCTGTAGTCTCCTTTGCATTCTGCTTTATTCTGTGGAGAGGTAATCCAGAAAGTGAAATGGCCGGAGATACAAAGGCACAATTTGCCTGGGGATGGTAATGGGCCGACTGAAATGAACTGGGGCTTGCCTCTATGTACTTCACAACTAATACAACTTTTTTTGTTTGTTTGTTTTGTTGTTGTTGTAGTTGTTGTTATACTGCTATGGAGGAATGGTAGTGGTAAAGCAGGCAAAGTAAGGATTTGGTTGGTGCTGGGTATGTAATCCACTGGCCCCTGCTAAACTCAGCTGGAGGTAAGTTGTGAGCAACTAGGAAGCCACTAAGAATGGAAAAGATGTGAGCAGGAACTAATTGGCTCACCTCTGCCACTGTTTCTTTTCCATTGAGAGAATCAAAATAAGATTTCTAAAATTACTTTACCATGGTCCTCCGGACCTGTATAACTAATGTTATACATAAAATAACTGTATAGCTGATGTGTGAACCACATTCTCTTCGTTTGGACTTTAATTTTGTAGGTCATTATGTCATGGTGTCTCAAGGAATCTCAAAGTGTGTGAACACCCTTTCATCCTGATGGCAGGACATTAGGCACAACTCTCCAAAATAATCTTTTTGCAGCACAGAAGCCTGAACTGTGGAACCTGAACTTATTGTACTATGAATCCAAAAGAACTTTTATTACAATAAATTATCATGTCCTATTATGTAAATAGGTAGCTTATTTTTCTCCCAGTCAGATGTACACCTTGAACAGCTCTTTCACATCTGTCTTCAGAAAGGATAATTCGTATGGGCAATGAAATAAGAAGTAGGGTCAGATGCAGACACGCATTTTCTGTACAGGTAGTGGGAAACAATATGGAAAAATTTGTGCAAAGACCACTCATTCTGAAGATGTGAACATAGCTAATTTGCTTTCTATTTCACCCCTTTTAAAATGAGAATACATGTGGCACTTGCTTAGAATGAATGCTTGGCATAGCTGTCAGAGTAAATCCATATACTTCCTTTATATTAGATCACTGTTTTATTTCAAAAGTTACATGCATACAGGATGACAGAGAGCTGATTTTCCAAATTGCTCTGCTTTGTCACTGTTAACTTCTGGCGTTAGGCCATCTAGATACTCTGTTTCTGAGATGTGCTCTGCCAGTTCCAGGTTGTTCCTCCAACTGTATCACCTTTGAAGGTCAGTTGTGCTCCCACAGTAAGTGCTACATTAATTTTTTTTTTTTTTTAATAAATAATATTTCTGTAGCTGTATAAAATTAAAAACACCCTCTCTCACAACATAGTGCTCTATTGATAAGCCATGGAAAACAACCTATAAAGGACATGGGGCTTATCGTCACCTCCAGTTTCTTGACTCCTGTGAATACTTTCTACCACAAGGATCCTACTAAAGAAATGGAATTTTGAATAAAATGCTTCTCAGAACCCACTCCCCCCCTAAGTATGAGCAGTCTGGCATACCAGGAATCATCTATCAGGGTAAACATCACACTGGAAGGATTGGAAGTGCTGAGGAGGCAGAAGTACCAAGGAGGGGAAAAATTGGCTTTCTGTTTTGCCAATAATTCCTCAGCTGCCAATTTCCACATAGAGCTGCACATGGGAGTGGAAACTTTCAGGCAGTGTCACACAACTCTTGAGATTCACTGCCACTGAAAATGTAATTAGAGATCTGGTTATCCAGCTAGAGGTCAGAAAACTAGAGTTAATTGCTAACCTGTTTATCCCACTCAAGGGATAAAGCATATAAATACAGTTAGAAGCTGCTTAAAGCCTAAGAGACCTCTGCTGAAAGCCTGCTGCAGGCTTAAGGTAGCAGTTTTGAAAGTGCCTGAGGGAATGAAAAATGTGGGATAGCGTGCAGGTCCCAGTACACCACCCACACCAGTACAGCCAGCTCCACACCAGCAGCCCGAGGAAGTCCTGCTGAGATGACAGCCCCTGTCACAGTCTCCCTCAAACCTCCTCCCCCGTCAGCCCAGACAAAGTTCCTCTATTAACCAAGGCTCTGTTGGAAGGGGTAGATATATGCTACGGGACTTCAGAAGGGAAGGTCCTTTTGTAAGCCAGACTTAGGTACTCTTGAAAAAGGTGCCTCAAACCTTTGTTTAAGCAGCTGCAGTTTACAAGCCCCATCCTCCAAAGCCTTACTTGTGTGAATAGTCCTTACCCTCCAACCTAGCATGACTGAAATCAATGCCTGTTCATGTGTCTCTTTCATGCTTAAATGGCAGAAGCCACAAGTCACTTCTTTCCTGTCCTTTCACCATCTGATTTCTTGCATTAAAACCCCCACATCTATCTATTCTGAGCGGGCAATGAAATCCCTTATGCCTGTACAGTGCAATCCACTTCCAAATGGGAAGATTTTTTGTTACCCCTCGTTCTTATTAAAGTAACTCCTGCACATTTAAAGACTTTGGTTATCAAACCCACATAATGCAGCCAAACCTCAACAGTACTTCCATGGTGCTGGAGAAAGTCCCTCCGTCACTCCCTAAAGGCAATGTTCTTCCCAAGTCTCTTCTTTCTCCTTAGGAATACTTCTTAGCTACAGCACTTGAAAGAAGCCAGAAGAATTATTTTTATATCAGGGAAATGTCATTTTATTTTTATTCTCCTCATACTGGAAAAAAACCTATTTTTTTTAATCAAAGTCTTCAGAAACGTTTTCCACCAGTGCAGGTTGAGCGTGGTATTCCTCTCCCCTCATTTTCACCACTGAAAAGCCAGCAGCCTGGTTCAAGCCACTTGCCTGGGCTCTATCAGCAGCTATTAGGCATTCTTGGAGGGAAGTGCTCTCTCTCCTTGAAGAGGTGTTTAAGAGAAGGGATGCAGGGTTCTCCCAGCACTCTGCTGCATGGCAGCTAACAGGGCACTTGCTAAGGGGAGTCTCACCTGAACCATGAAAATTCGGAGCAATTGCAAAGTGGAAAGGTTTGGGTGGCTTAAATGTTGGCTCTCAGCTGGGGCAATGCTTCTGCCCATGTGTTCAGGATAATACTTAGGTTTACACCAAAATATTAAGTACATGCTCATCGACTCCAAAGAAAATTTAGATTGTGCTTTGGCTTTGTCCTCTTACTGACACGCTCACCTAATACACTATCAGAGAGCATATTATTGCCTGTTGCTTAATACAAACATGATGGAGTCGTTGATTCATACTATTTATTAAGAAGATGACTGACTGTTCTGCATTGTCTGTTTGCATCTTAGAAGCAGTAAAATGAATCCATTAACTTATTAACTTTTATTTTGAAATATTTCATGGAACTGTCATGTTATTTTGATTTGAATAAGAGATTCATTTTTTTTAACAACTATTTTTTTGGTCCAGGGAGACTCATGTACTTCTGTTAATAGGTCAGAATTAAGAGATGTATCACTCATGTTCGGAATCTTTTTTCTAGTGTATAGTTTATTAATAATAGATTTGAATATAAAAAATAATGATATGCTGTTTCAGCATTTAATTTCGGGGAAACATTCAGAAGATTTCTCCCTTGTACTGGCACAGTCAGTGATGAAGATAGAGGGAGACGAACTGTACTGTAGGTGGGAGCAGAGGCACTGCATCAGCTAATGTGAGGTTGAGCTTTAAATTTTTATGACAATTCATAAACTATTTTTCTAGCCGAGACCCTGGCTAATCGCAGCCTCTCCCTGACAATTTCCTTGTTCTGATTCTCATGGATTTAATAGTGTTCGTGGGGGGTGAGCTGGGTGAGATAGCTCGCTCTTGTAAGCTGCTTATGCTTGTGTACATTTTTCTTCAGGAATGTCATGTCTTCAGCAAGCTGTTTGCAGGCGACTGATTTCTCTCCTCTTAATTCTTGTCTGTCTAATGGTTTTACTAGTGGAGGGTGGACATGTGAATTCAAAGTGATGGCTCAGAAGGCTTTATTCTTGGCAAAATTCTACTGGGTTGTTATCTTTTACATCTGGTATCTCTCTGTGCCTCTTTCCTCATCTCCTTTCTACCCATGGCCCCATTCCCCTAGGGCCATCTCCAGTGCTTGCCATGTCTTCCTT
>NW_020955683.1:186295-283519 GCF_003031625.1 Empidonax traillii
GCAGAAGGGACCTTGCTCATCACCACTGGAGCAGGATTGCCTGACTCAGGGGCTTGTCTCCTCCACTGTTAGACAATTCCTTTGAGCATTTTTGATCAATTTTCCCACTTCCAGCTCTGCATTTTCCTGGAACTGGTGATCTGTGCAAGTGAGTTTAATGTTGCAACCATGGGGTTCGATGTTGTTTTCCATACTGTGTACCAGGAAGATGGACAAGATGGTGGAGCAGAACATAATTTTATAATGAACACAGCTTTCCTCCCTTGTGTGGCAAGGGTGACCTCTGCCTTTGTCTAGGTACCCCAGTTATCCCTGTTAGGATCATCTTTCACATCGTATTTCTCCCTTTTATCTCACACCTTAAATCTTTCTGCCAAAGCCCCACTCTCCACGTTACTGAATACAGCTTTCCTCTCCTCCTCAGTAAGATACAGAGCAGCTTCAATATCTTCCTGATCTCTGTTGTACCTTACTTTAGCAACTTCTGCTTTGCCAGCATCAGCAGTCTGATGGTCCTGCCTCTGTGCATGGGCTGTCCTTTCTAGACCAACTAGTTCAGGCACTGACACCTCACCTCTACAATTTCCTCTCAATGCCATTTCAGCTGAAAGTCCTGTAAAAATTGCCATCTGCTCACAACTAAGACTGTTTCTTTGGATGTGCATTTTAAAGATGTTCAGATATATCCTTGGCTGATTCTGTACCTTTCAAGGGAGAATCTCCAACCCCAGTTCCTGCTGCTTTTCCCTGCATTCTTCTCTCTCCCATCATTCAGGCTGCTTTGTTGCACCTTTTAGCTGCAACATGCGTGAAACTGGTGCTTTTCCTCTCCACACTGGTGTCCTTCAATTGCTTTTTTCCAGTGTGCATGGACAATCTCTGATGATTCACGGCATGGTGTGGGAAGGCAGTATGATCCCACTGCCTCCTCCCAGTCACTCACTCCCCAGAGATTAGGATGCACCTCCTCTTCAGCCAGCTCTGTTATAAGGGCATTCAGTGATGGGAGATGGACCGGGAGAAATCCCTCTTAAAATGCTGCAGAGTGGCATTTCTGGAGTGTGCCTGCCAGTCCTCTCAGCTTCCACAGTGCCAGGGTGAGCAGCCTTATGGAGGGAGAGCACATTCACCCCAGGACACTGGCTTGGGCAGCCGACAGACTTGCACAGCCAAATAATTGTGAGCCCAGTGAACATTGGCAGTCCTGGGACTCCTGTGTGTCTACTTAGGTGGGAGACATCTGCAATTTAGAACACCTCCCACCTGGAGCAAAGGATTTTGGTGTGGAGTGGAGTTTAGTTAGAAGTAAAACAGTTTAGTGCAGGGACTTTTCTGTAGAGAGTTTATGCTCTGCTCCCACCATGGCTGTATGTATAAAACCCATACAATAAATGCTGCTGGCCATGGGGTAGCAAAGTGAAATTAAAGGTAGAGAAGAGTTTGTCCTTACAGTGTTTTTTTTTCACCTGATACCCCTTTTTTCCCACTGCAATTCTGCCCTGTGAAGTCTTTGTGTCCAAACATTCTAAATGTTTTCCCTCCCCGTGTTTTATGTACATTACATGTATGCCTTACAACAGTGAGAAGCTTTAAAATTTTTGTGTGGCTTACCTCGCCCTCTCAACCAGGAATTTCATAAATAAATCAGTGTCTTTCAAACCTTTTTTTGCAGATTGCATCTGTCTAAAGCGTGTGCGCTTCAATAAGTGTGCCTGACAGAGAAATTAAAAAGAAAAATCATCTCCCAAACAGAAACTGCAAGAGGCATGTTGAGCTAAACACTCACTGCACATTATTACAAGGGGAATATGATATGGGAAAGAGTGTTTAGAAAGTAAAGGTGACATTTTGTTTCTCTGAGCTCAGTGGGCCAGAAATTCAGGTGGGGTAAATTGACACAGGTTCATTGAAATCAGGAGCTGATTTGCACTCGCTGAAACCAGTTCTGCTGAATTTTAGCTATTGGTTAAAGGTGTTTTTTTTTTTTCTTAAGGAACTAAGACTATTTTTTTTTCCTAAGGAACTAAATATTTCTTCATAATATGCCTTGTTGTTTGGATTTTTTTATTTGTTTCTTTGTGAGCAATTCAAAGAGATTGTTTTTCAATAAAAATATGGGTTCTTAAATAAATTAATTTTTGGAAGCAAAACATGCACTTTTCCTGGAAAAAATTTTGAAGTAAAGATAGGATTACTCAAAAAAAAAAAAAAAAAAAAAAAAAAAAAAAAAAAAAAAAAAAAAAAAAAAAAAAAAAAAAAAAAAAAAAAAGTCTTTTTTTGGTTAAAGTTGAAAAAATCCTGTGAAAATGACTATACATTTGATCTAGAAATCTGGAAATGCTGTGCCACTGCCTGATGGGAAATGTAGTTTGAGGTTGTCAAGCCTTCCTTTCCTTTTTTGTGCTGTATTCCCTCCTCTTTGCATCTTTGTGCTCATATGCTTACATAGAAGGTTTTGGACATTTTCCTTTCAACTGAGGAGTCACTGACTTGAGAAATCCCAGAAAAATTGCCAAGGTGTCCACCGCCAGTCTTTGTGTAAGGAGCACAAAGTTGTCACCTTTGGTTCATATAGCTGAGCAGTGCATGTGAGCCAAAGTGTAACTTTTGGTGAATAATAAACCTTTATGCCATACCTGTTTTTATTCAAAAGCACAGTTGATAATCCGAGTGATGCTTATTTGCACTAATACCACTTTACACCTGGATCTTAAAATGGGAAGTGCTAAATTTACTCTCTCTTTCAGAATTTTGTTTATTGCCAGAAGGGGTTAAAATTGCTTTTGTGGAAAGGAAAGGAGAGTTTATTTATTCCAAAGGCAGTTTTAATTAAATCCTACAGGAAGCTTATTTTTCTATATTTCCCCAGCTTTTTGTTTGAATTGTGCTCAGAAATACCAGTATAAATACTAAATATACAGCCTTCTCTTTGTTTTACTAGTAGACACAACATGGGATGGCCTGCCTGCCTCCCACTGGACTCAGCATCCCTCTTGTCTCTCACCTTGCTTCAGCTGTGTGTGAAAAACTATTTGCTGTAATGGCCTCGGGATCACCAGAAAATCAGCCTTGTTTAAAGATGGAATGTTCGTACTTAGAAGGAACTTTATTGCATTTTAATCACTAGATCCTTAAACCTATAAATATACCATAATGCTAAAATCAATTCTGAACTTTTTAACTTGATTTTAAGGCCACCTTTTTTCCCCCCTTTCCTGAATTGGAAGAAAATACTCCAGGACAAGTCTGCCTAGTGATTGTGTGCTGTAAGTTGCTGTGCTCTTCTGCATAAAAGATTTTCCATATTACAGCAGGGGGCCTTCCCCTGGTATGTCAGGAAGAAGAAGAAAATTCATTTCCTACACCCGCCTGTCATTTGCCCTTTTATGATTGAACCATATACCGTCAGACAGCCACAAAAGTGACAAAAGCTTTTGCAACTGAATACATCTGATAATTGCAGTGTTTGGCTAAATTTAGGACTACAGCAGTTGATACTGCAGTGTCCAATAGAGAAAAGAAAAAAAAAAAGAAGAAATGGTGTGTAATCCTATTTTACAGCCTGAGAGACTTTAGTGATTACTTTACATCATACATCACCTTAAACAGTTCTTCTATTTTGTTAATGTTCTAGATTTTGAGGATTCTTTTTTTTTTATTTTATTTTAAGGAATATAATTTTTTTTGAGGCAAACCAAGACTGTAAACACTTCAGAGAAACAGGTACACATGAGATTACCTTTTTTGTTTATGAATGTTGAGGTTAAAGTGATTCACTTTGCAGAGCCCCTGCAAAGCACGTTCAGTCATTGGGGTTCCTGCCTGCACTGGGGCATGAGAGCTACGGGATCTTGCCAAGAAACAAATTTGCTGCAGGGGTGTTGTAGGAAGTTTTGGAAAAGTTAAGGAGGTTTTGCAAACAGAAACCCCACACAGCATTTTTCCTTTATGCAAGGGAGATAATTATTATATCTTTGGAAGCATCCTGTGCACCACGTTCCAGGTGTTCATGTGAACCAAACCAGCCTGAGCAATAGATGAGTTTTAAGATCAAGATGGGAACCATATGGTCTAGATAACCTTTAAAGGTGCCTTCCAACCCAAACAATTCTATGCTTCTGTGTTCTGTTCCAAACCTTTTGGTATCATTGGGAAGATTCAATCAAGATTCTTTTTTGGAAAGGCCAGCTAAAAGTAGGTTCTGATTTTGACTTTGGCCCAACTGTACTGAAATTTGAATTCCTAAGAATATGAGAATAGTAGGAGAAATGGAATTGTAGAATAGTTCAAGTAAACATACTCAAGATTTTGATGTATTAATAAAATTATTTCAACCAGTTAAGAAAGTTTAAAGCAACATCAACACTCCCTGTAATCTATAATAATTATTATATTACATGATGAAACATAATAGAGCAAAATATATACCACTTGGGGGACCCTGCTCTGCACCTTGCCCAGGTAAAAACTCCTGTGAGAGGTTTTCATAAGCTGTGAATGCAAAATCTTTGAAAACTTCACCAGTCTATAGACTAACATGAATCGATATAACTAATAGCATTAGACTGATATTACAAACAAATAATTTTCTTCCAGAGCAGAAAAATCTTTCCATCAGACCATGAGAGGATACTGAAGTGAGAAATGATTTTATATGAAGTTCTTTCCAGTGGTTATCATTCTTATATGTAGCCTATTTAGTGTTTTCTGAGAGTAGTTTGGAGTTCTTGTTATTGATTTGATGCTTTTCACTGTATTTTCATGACCTTTCAAAGCCACTGTTAAAAATTCTGTATTTACTTTGTTGCTGTGTAAAGATATTGATATAATGAATATTTAACCCTCATATCTCCTGTATGAATCCCTTCTTCCTCAGGCACATCATATCAGTCAGAAGTATTGTGCCCTCCCATTCCTACTGAACTGGAGAGGAACACCATGATCTGACAGCAGTGCAGTAAATAAACAAAGGAGTGACAGAGGTGGTAGGCACCAGTCGTGTTGGAGGAGAAAATATTTTTTAAGTTCCAGAGGTAAGTTTCACGGCTATGAATTTATCAGGAAGCTTGGGTCTGGAGGACAATAAGAAGATGTCTGTATTTGTATAGGATGAGGGAGAAGAAATTTTTGGGTGGCTGAGAAATGGAGTTTGCCAGGGCCTGTATCAGTGGCAGCAAGAAGAGACAAGGGGCAGCTTCATGGGACTTCATTGGATATTGAGGTTTTCACGCCTCCTCTAGAACTTTCAGCTTTTAGCTCCCTATGAGAATAAATGATGAAGAGGACAGAAATGTTAACTGAAAAAAATAAAAGGAATTTGGTCGATTTGTCAGGATAAAGCTAATGATGGGACTGTAAGTAACAG
This sequence comes from Empidonax traillii, assembly GCF_003031625.1. Lineage (NCBI taxonomy): Eukaryota > Metazoa > Chordata > Aves > Passeriformes > Tyrannidae > Empidonax > Empidonax traillii. The sequence continues at coordinate 191,661 of NW_020955683.1, forward strand.
AGATGAAAACTCAAGCCTTTGACTTTAATAATGGCTGATGATAATATTATTAATACTGATGTTTCACACTTAATTTTTATTTCAGATTGTATTTTAAAATATTTTAAATGGGCTTTAAAATATGGTTATTATTAGGAGTTACCTGATGTTATGCTAGATTTTCATGTCCTTTAGATATAGCACATACATACAGGAGTTGTGGCACACACTCCATCAAATATCCTCCCTGGAATTCAATATGCAAATTATGGGACACTAAGATTTGACGTATTATGTTTTTAATGTAGAGTATGTAAAAATTATTGTTTGTGCTTTTATACAGCTTTAATAAAGGATGGATGATATTTAATGTTCCCATGTTAAGATTTTGCTGTCTAGGTACTGGAAGGCTGAGGTGCTTCTGGTTTCTAACAGGGCTTAGTCATCCTTGCATGCTGAGAGTTCCCCTACACGGTGTGCTCCCCAGCACAGTGCTGCGGCACAGGACGAGTCCCCATGGCCAAATGCACAGGGGTTTTTGCTGAACTGAAGTTTTAACCTTGCCAGGGGTGACATACAATACGGAGTGGATTGATTTGCTCCCTTGGCTGTGGCTGTGTGAATACAAAGGAGCTATAGGCAAGGAGCAAGTGTGCAGTCCCAGCAGCTGCAGTGAGCCTGTGGGGTTGCAGCGGCTGAAGCTGGGGGGAAGAGGTGCAACGGGGACCCAGGGATCCCAGCTTGCCCATGCAGCAGTTGCACTATGGTTTTGCACTCCCTGGGCTCCTGGGCTTGGGAAGCTGTTGGGAGCCTTACAACCAGTTTGAATATGTCGCATGAGAAGACCCAGCTACTGTGAGCTGGCTGAAATGGGCCTTGATGTAACTTGTCGGCATCAGAGGGGTGACCAGCTGCTGTGGCTCTGACAAGCTAAACTCAAACTCAGCATCTCTGCACTAGAGTCACTTCTGCTTGTCTTGCAGCCAGCCTGAGCTGGGCAGATGGAGGGCACATGTCTTGCTGGAGGTCAGACAGTAAGTCAATAGCTTTACCAAGCTGTGATACTGGGACCTTTCATTTTCTCAAAACCATATGCTCCTCTCTTTTGCATCTTCTGGGGGTGGCAGATGGGTAGAAGCTACCTCCTTTCAGAGCAAAGGTGGCTGGTGACAGGGGAATGCCACTGCACCCTCCCAATGTGATATGTTTTCTGTGCCACTTACACAACAGAGAGGGGTTTGAGTAAGAAGAGAGTAATTTGGAACATCCACTTAGCTTCTCTTCTAGCCTTACTGGCACTGCTTAGTGTAGTGTAATGCCAACTCCTGCTCTTTATGCAGTGAGCTTTTATAGGGGGTTGGTTTAAGTCCACAGCTCTAGTGCACACCAGCCACTCTTCTGGAAATCCTGGGGGCTATTCATGGAGTAACCAGAAGATTTTATACTGTCAGACCAAGAATACCTGGATGGACACAGTCTCTGCCCTTCTCTGGCTGACACTCCTCATCCTGCAGCCATGGGAAGAGGCAGCACTGGCAGATGGTTGTCTGGAAGTTCTGCCTAACTGGAAAGAGGAGTTTTCCCTTTGAACCAAAACTTTGTGCCTTAGTGGGCCCAGCTTCCCAATCCCTTCATCTACTCTGGCATCCTTTGGGCTGCCCTGCTCCCGCTCCCTTCCCCAACATTGGCTCTGTTGCTACCACCTCTCTGCGCTCTGCAAGCCTCTTCAGGGCTGTCACCACCTCCAGGCTTGCAAAGCCATCAGAGCCCTGTGGGCTGGCAGAGCTGGAGAAGTGACTGTCCCCAACACAGTGTTTAGAGACACCTAAGGTGGCTGAAGCAGGGCCTGGATGGTGCCCTGGATCTGCTCAGAAACTCTCTGCTAACACACATCCCCCTGGCGTGCCCTCCCTCAAGCACCCAGCATAAATCATTTGCAGAGGGACGAGCAAGGGGGGCTTTGTGTTGTGGCAGATCAGGGTGTCACACCTCTGAAGAAGCAGGAACCCTCTTGCCTCCTGAAAACTAACAGGAGCTTTCCCTGAGAGGTTCATATTTTACAGGAGGCATGTATAGTTTCTGTCCTGATTATACAGCTGCTAGCCTAGTTCTGGGAAACGAGTGTATGAAAATGAGTGCAGAAAATGAGCCTTCTAATAAGGCTCAAAGACTTTGAATTTCCCCTATTGTCACCGTAGGTCTTCCCCTACTTGCTTAGCAGAGGGAGAACTATTCAGCTACAATCAAATAATGCAAATGACCTGGAGGAAATTCATCCTAGAGACACTTGCTGGATACACTGCTAATATGGTTTCCTCTCTTTCACTATTCAACCAGAATCTAGGATGACCTTTCCAATGAAACATAAAACCTACAATGTGCACCCTTACTAATGTATTCTAATGCAATTAGTTCATACAAAAGGCTTGTTAAATTTGCAGTATCTGCTTTCACCTTTACAATAATTGCTAGTGATCCCAAACCATAAGTGTGTGTCATTCTGCAAGGCTCCTGAACTGTAAATAAAATGGAAAGTTTATTTGATAACTCTCCTGCCTGTCTCCTAAACGATCTTTTTTTTTTTTTTTTGCAGACGTGTCTGCACGAAGCCTACCAGAGGCTTAAATCTGGTTCAAGAGAGAGGGTCAGAAGAAAAGGTATATGCTGTAGTGAAGTATTAGGGCAGGAGAGACACTGCCAGTCGACATCATTGTGCTTCCTGGGGGCAAGAAAGGAAATGCTACAGTTAATGAGAAATAAGGAGGCTACAATGGTGCTGGGTGGTGACTCCATTTAGCTGTGGAAATAAAACAGGGCACTCCTCCCTCAGTAGTGTTCATCGTGTTGCAATCCCTTCTAAATAGTTTTGTCACACAGAGAAATCCATGAATAATTACCTCCTTATAGCTCTTGAATCGTGTAGGAAAGCTGCCACCCCAAATGAATGTCCACTATTCCAATAAAGTGTTGTGTGTCCAATTTCCATGGGCTTCTGGAGGAATGTGACACTTTGGTGGGTGGAATGGTGGTATAAGCAAGTCTGGTCCATTAACCAAAGTCAACTCATCAAGCTCACCAGGATGAGGTCAGCATCAGTGACTGAGACAGGGCTGGCTGGCTTCTGCCTGGTGGTGGAAAATCCACCCAGACTGGGATGACAGTGCTGCAAAGTACCCTGAGCGTCTGTGCGTTCAGAAGGGTCTGAGACAATAATTTTGGCCCATAAAATGAGTCAAAGAAATGTTAGTTCTGTGATTCTGTTCCATGATTTCTCTTGTTGGTGTATGTTGCACAAAGTGTCAGAGGTAGAAACAGGTATGATCTTGCACTTCTGCTCTGAATTGTTACTGTTATGTGAATTGCTGCAACTATTTTGGTAAAGCTTACTTACCCTGAAGTCTTTTTTCTCCTCAAAATAACTTTTGCAGAGAGTCACTGTGATGCTCTGAAGCAACAATGCGTTTCCATATCCCCATTCAGGCATGTAAAGCCACAGGAAAGGAGCTTTGCTTGGGGCTCAAGATGAGATCAGGGAGAAATAGTCCCTTTTTCAATCTAATGGCTCTATGTGCTATATTAGACCAACTATATTTGTGCTCTATTAGACCAGTGTCTCCCAGTGCCCTCCTGTGAGCATCCATACAGCTGGATGAGGAATTCTTCGGTACTTTTTGGAAGTAGGAAATCTGAGAGGAGGTACCTAAATCCAGGAGAGGACTCCCACAAAGAACATAAGACCATACAAAGGTGGTTCCCCATGGTGGATTCTCTTCCCCTACCTAAAAAACTTTAAGAAAAGTTTAGAGAATTTCTCCATTTGCCTAGGATTTTCAGCCTCTGGCAGCCTTTTCCCTCCTATGGCTGCAAGCAGGCTGTGGGCACATACATGTGTACATAAGAATCCTCTGTGGCACAGGCTCAGGGAGTCCAACTGAATGATGGCCCTACAGAGTCCAAGTTCCACCATGTGCACTGGAGACAGGCTCAGAGGCTTCTTGCTCAATTGTTTTTTTCTCCAGATACTGAAATTACCTTGTGCACACCGTGTGCTCTGCAGGCAAAGATCAACCCCTCCCACACAGCAGGATGCCCAGGAATTTTGATGATGCAGGGCTTGATATTGCTGCTAGTGTAGCCATAAAATGATTCATCCACAGCAAGTCACAGTCTCAAGCGAAGTCTAGGAGGAAGCAAGGAGCTGGCCTGAAATACTGCTGTTCCTGGGCAAGTGGTTTTGTTAGTGCTGGATTTGTCCTGCTACAGCTGTTGGAGCTGAGTAGCAGTTTTGTTGAGACAAGAGCTGACTTGGTGTGCACCTTGTGTAAACCTTGCCCCTTTTCTTTGTATTCTGGTAGGTTTGGCTGAAGAATTGGCAGATTACAGCTGATATCAAGGTATATGTTGGCTTTTTATACCATTTGTTTGTATAGGTTCTCAGTTACAGAGAAAGAAATGAATGCTGCAAGCACACAAAGAAGAGTTTATCCTTCTTTGTTATGAGCTTTTTACTATTCACATTCTCATGTGTCCTGTGTTTTTCGATGCAAAGCTGCCTTCTTACTGTCTAAACAGGGAAGTGCTGGGATTTATTTATTTTTTAACATCAATATTTGATTGTGGGCAGTTCCTAATTATCTACCGCTAATTTAAAATGGGAAGATGAAGTCCATGATTTGACAAATTGCTGCTGCAGCTGAGGGGAAATGCAGTTGTGCAAGAACTGTGACCCACACGTGCTAAGCAATGAGTTTTATTTGCATTTTCCCTAAGCATAGTATCTACAATGGCTAACTTGAAAATCCTTCCTCAAACACATTGTCAAACAGCAGTAACACCAACGTATTTGACCTAGATTTCTTTGATTGTTGTTATAAGAAGAGGGGGAGGAGCAGGTTTTTGGCAGGTATAAACGTATGAGATCAATGTGACTATACAGCTGTGGATCTGGTCCTCTGCTGTTTGATGAGGAAGAAACCAGCTCTTTACATTTTATCCTCGAGGCAGGTCAAGCGCTGCCTGTTGCTACAACCTACATTGCTTTGACAGGTGGTGCTGTTAGTTCAGGCACTACCTTCCCAAAATTGTGAGTGCCTGTGCTGGCGGCGGGAACGGCAGGCATGCCATGCCCAGCCCTGTGCCTGAGTTTCCCTGCTTGGCACTTTGATCAGCTCATCCTAAACCAGAGCTGAGGCGTTAGCCAAAATGCAAGCAATCCGGGAATCTGAGCTTGAATACAAGTCAGAGCTTGCAGGACCACATTGCTCGTGAAAGCATCTTTATTCTTGATCTGCAGGAAAGATTTCCTCGTGCTGTTTTCTGTGCAGAACTGATGGGATCGGGATTGCTGTCTGTCAGGCGACAAGGGAACCCACCAGCTCACAGAAGGTATGTGATTAGAGAGGACCCCAGGGTAAGGCGATTCCCAATGGGGCTTATAAGACAGAGAGTACTGCTGAAGCAGCACACATTCCTGGCTTCCACTGCTGGGAAGTCAGGGCTGGCATCACTGCAGACACTCCCCACCAGTGGATGTTGCTGCAGGCACATCGGAATTTCTTAATGTAGAGAAGAAGAAAGGGGGAAGAGGACAGCAGGGAAGAGAAATCAGGGGAAAAATGTATAAAAAATTCACTACATAAATTAGCTGCGCTTCTTGCAGCAAAACTAACAGTTTCTTTTGAATGTGAATTCTGTTGCTTCTCTTAACTAAATGCCTAAAGGAATTGTATCACATAATATACAAGGGTAATTATTAAAAATGCATAAATAGTCTTGTAGGTACAAAAAGTTGCAACTTGTCTCCTGCAAAACATTAAAAGGTTTGCATATGTCAATGAATTACGGGCTGTTTGCTTTTAATCGCTGCTATTTTGGGAGTTCCTGTAAGGATGTTTTTAGAAGAAACACATTTGGTAATTGGAGGAGGCTGCCCCATTGTAATGGGCAGTTGAAACCCAAAGGAGGCCTAGTGAGGATTATTCAGGGTGTCTAACGGTTTTGGCTCTGGCTTTGGGTGTTAAGTATCGGCTAACATGTTTATGCCTGGCCTTCAGATGTCCAAACACAAAGGCTCTTTTCTTCTGCTCCTGGCAAGAATCCAGGCCAATCTTAGAATATTTGCCCATCCTCCTCTTCTGTATCCGACCCATCATTGAGGACAGTGTTTCTCTTGGAGTTTCATCTGAAAAACACTACAGCAAAGGAATGTTCACTGACCCAGAAGCCCAGTGACAAGAAGAGGGAATTATATGTGTATGAATGTCTGCCTTTGGGAAAAAAAAGCGCACAGAAAGAGTACTACAACAAATCCAAAGTTTCCTTCCAAACAGAGCCACCTGGATTTTTTCTTTTTAAAAAGTCAGACCTCGTGGGATACGCTTGGATTTTTATTTAATTTTTTTTTTAAAGCAAAACATTATATTAAGACAGCCTGCTTAGCATTGCAGTTCTGAGATTGAAGAAATAGAAAATGTACATTTATGTTCAAGAGCACAGACATCAGTTCAGATTGATACTTGGAGATTATCTTGAGCTAGGATAATGTATTTATGACTAGGGTCAAAGGGATTACCCACATGAATAAGACCTAGCAAGATCAGGCTCTGCTGCTTATAGCCAGCCAGGAATGGGTAACATGATATGAAAACAGACCTTTTTGGATTGTTTTCTTCGAGCTTATACATATAATTTCTGTCTCTGTGTTTGAAGCTATTAAAAGCACTTGATACAGTCCTTAATTTTGTCAACCATTTCTTTTAATTCTGTATTTTTTACCCCAGTCCTTTAGTTTCAGGTGATGGAAAAAGAGATGTGTGCTTCTTGCAAGCAGCAAGAAGTCAGTTTCTAAGGACTTATGTTATTTGTAAGAAAAAGGATTGCCAACAGGAACACTGTGGGATCAGTCCCAGGGTTTGTCATACGAGTGCTCCAATGTTTATATTAGAAAAGATCAGGGAGAGAAAACCTGCATTTAGCCAAGTCCAAGTGTTTCCCAGTTTCCATAGCTATGCACAGCATTTGTATCATATCTTCTTAGTTTGAAGTCTGATGTGCTACAACGAATGGTGATGATAGGATATAATAAAAGCATTTTACTGGCTAACAAGATGGGAAAGAAAATGAAAAGCATTCTTAAGTCACAATCATTGGCTTCTCTATTCAGGCTTTGTTTCAATAAGCGCAATTTATCTGCTGCTTACAAGAAGTGTTTAGTTATTGAGAGTATTTGCATGCTGCTATTATGTCCTTCTAGTGTAGTTAATGTATTTGTTTTTATGACTCATGGAAGAGCCCTGAATCTTTTGATGATCATAGATCTCGGCCTCTGCTGAAAGAGCCTGTCCCTTTTCTTAATCCAGCTTTCCAGTCAATGTACCCAACTTCATATTTTTAGCAAGGAAGACCAATGGAAGAGAAGGTACCTACAGAAAAAAAAGCGGGGAGGCAGGTAGCCCTAATTACACAGGTAACCTTGCCAGTATTGTTGTTTCTGCCTTCTCCCACTGAAGAGTTATTTAGATGGAAAGACTGAAGGACCAGGTATCATTACTGCTGTTACAAAAGTTGCTCCCTCTCTCTCTGCTGCTGAAGCAAAGGCAAAAACTCCAACTGATTTAAAGCGGAGCAGGATTGGGCCTTTAGGCTGTACATAAGTGTCTGTGTTGGAAAAGAGAATGTACAATGTTGGATGCTTCTTATAATATAAGATTAGATCAAATCCTTTCAGTGCCCTGAAGCTTTATACCTTAATGCTGGGCTACCTGTGGCAGACAGCGAGTGAATTCCTGTCAGCATGGATCATCCTCTCAGCATTCACTAAAAAAGTACAAATCTCATTTTGCAGCCTTCGAGATCTTTTAAAAAATAAAATCTAGTGGGAATACTACGTAACATTAAGACAAGCAGTTTCAATTTTTACATGATCATTGGCATAATCAAAGTATTGTATATAGAGAGATGCTTGACAACCGATCAATGGACAATCAGAAAACCAGTTAGTTGCTAGTCTTTAAGGTTCATGAAATTATATGCAACTAGTGTGAGGGAATGGTTCAGTGAGAAAATAAATGGGTGTTTTCAGCAAAAGCAAAAATTTGCTAATGCTTATCAGGTGAAAGAAATTTCCCCCATCTCACCTCTGATTTCCCTGTGAAGGAAACTTCTCTGGAGTGTGACCTTGTTTCACTGATGCTCAGCCACGTGGAGCTGCATAACATGTCCCCTTGACATAGATCTTCAGGATGGGTGTCAGACTCTAGTGCCCCCTGTACACCTGGGCTCCTGGGCAGTGTCAAGCACCCACGGCCTGTCCCAAATGCAGTGATGGCACAGCCATAGTAGTAAACCACGAAATGTGGTGATTTGACCTGATTAGAAAAAAAAAGAGAGCACAGCAAAACAACTACAAATTAATGTGTGTTATAAGAGCCTTCCTGAAGTGTTTGGATGTCTAAACCCTATTGCCTTTGGACAGTTGACAGGATATTCCCCACATGCACTTCTGTGCTTGAGAACAGCACTTTGCCTTTTGTTTAGCACACCGTCTTACCTGAATGGTCATGCTGTAGGGATCTGAGACTCCCTGGAAAGCAGGCATGCCTTCATAGCAAACCCCAAGCCAAAGCCAGTACTGGCTGCAATGGGCTGGGACACATGGCACAGAGTGGCTCAAGGGAGCTGCACTTTATTCTCCCCAAACCCAGCGTGCCTCTAGCTCTCTTGCCTTCATCTCCCAGGCTGCACCAAGGCACTGGGTGGAGATTGTGCTGCCACCTGTAGAGCTGGATAGGGACCTAGGGCATGACCATACCAACACAGCAGCACTCAGGCTTTGCCCCTGCGTAATTTGCAGGTATAGGCACTTCACTGAATGATGCTCAGATGCCCTCACCAACCCTTCACTTTCTGGCAGAGGAGAAGTCTGCACAAGGCTGATGGCTCCCAGGCTGAGCTTACAGAGGGTGAACCCTGAAGACCTCTGGTTTCCTCCCTGCCTTGTATTTTAAGTTGCAGTCGGACAGAGTTGAAATGAGACTAAATGTTTCCACCCTGCACTATCATGACTAGACTTTTGAGCCATTAATTTTTTTTTTTAATTAAAAGATGCTTTTTACATAAGAAATATACAATAAGTCAGGGAATACCAATTAAAAGCATATTTCACAAAATTAGACTTTCAGTTGCTTGTTCTATTGAATATCAGTCAGTAATAAGCTTTCCTCATTTCCCTGAGCATGTAATTTTTCCCTTGAATTCTTGAGTCACTGCTTTGATCACTTCTTGATTGCTTAAAGGCTGTGAGTCAGTAATATTTCCCAGTTTTGTTGTCACATCAAAGATCTTTGAGGGGCTTTCTCCAGTAGAAGGCAGCTAAGGTTCCTGGTTGACAGAGTTCACCACCACGCTGAAGCGATGCTGTACAAATGAAAATAGGGAATAATGCATCACTTTTAGCCATTCGTGTAATCACTTGACTAATATGTATCACCTTCTTAAATGGGCCAGCTGCTACACAGCATTTTTTTGCTCCAATTTTTACACTTGAAAATATGGAGGACAAACAGTAAACAGGAAAGGAGATTTTTATACAGACATGCTGATGAGAGGAAGCAAAGGCAGTCACTTTCCTCTGTTTACAGACTTTTGCTGTTGCTTTATTCAAGCATTTATGACATGAACAATTCTGGCATTGAAAAGCCTCACATTTTTTACAGAAATATAAACAATATGTGCAAGATTCAGACCTTCAGTTTTGTATAGGAATTTGTATCCCACAGTGGCAGTTTTGATCAGCTTAAAGCATTGATGCGGCTCCCCACAGCATGCCAGATCCTGACATCCTTACTCTACTTTGTCTTGGACTCCTCTTTAGCAAAACTCGTCAGATTTCCAAAGCTGGGTCTGAGCAAAATGAGGGCCAAATTACCTTCAAGACCTGTCAGTGTTTTCCTTGGTTTGTGGGAAGAAGGAAAGTCTATTTCCCCACCAAGTACTGTGACTCAAGTGTTCTGTGAAACCTGTGACACCAAAGACTCTGAACTTCCATTTCTGGATGTGAAATCCTGACATGGTGAAAGAAGGGCAACCCTGCCCAACCCCATCTGAGGTGGCTGAATCTTCATTTTCCTCCCTTGGTGGGAGAGTTGAGGTGTTTGCAAACATCCCTTTGGGAAGTGTTGGGGTTCCATCTCTCACAGAGGGAGAAAGGAGGAGGAAGAGACCTGTTTCGGTATGACCTGAAAGCAAAAGCTCTCTGTGAAGAAAGTTGTGAAGCTCGTGGCAAATTTAACTTCCTCAGGAGCCATGAGCATTTCCAGTGTGAACTTCATGCCATCGTCCCTGGAGCAAATAAATTACAATGGGAAGGTATTTAAAGGGATACCCTCACATTACAGCTCCTATGTTGCAAACAAATGCCTTTACCTGTGTTACAAATCCCACCTTAACATTATTAAGAGTGAAAGAATTTTTAAAAATCCAATTTACTTGTCACTCTTTCTGCTTTGTTCACTGGTTGTGTTTTCTCACCATGGACAATAGAAATCAATGAAGTCAGGTTTGCCTGTGTTTGAGTCACTTTCACTTCTGGGTTTTCAGGTTTAGGGCGGAAAGTTCAAGGGAATGGTTATTTCATCAAATACGACTGTTTTTTTCTTGCAATTAAAAAAAATCAATGGCAATGTTTCCATTTAGACATATGTTTGTAAAAGTCTGCTTTTGTGAGATTTAAACTTTGGACTAACCTTGGCAGTGTGGTCTTTGAAAGATGGAGCTAAGTAAAACATAGTGGCAATAAAAAGAATACTTTCCATTATCATGGCAGATTGGAGACCAGTTATGCAGCAGGCACCAATTTTTATAGGTATTGTGTAAATAAGGGATAAAATACAGTCAGAGCCTCTGAAACAAGGGGTAGATACATCCCTATCAAGTAAAAAGATAATGAGATACTAATATTCAGCAGTATGAGCTATGATTTCAGCGGCCCAAGAAACCACAGTTCTTGTAGATAACATGGCAAAGGCTGCTCTGGAAAAAAATAGGAAGGCATATAAAGGAGTAACTTTGCAGATATTTACATGAGATTCTCAGAAGCACAAGGGGCAGCTTTTGATCAAAGGATATAAATCTGGGTGAATCTAAATGTGTTTTTTTTCCCGCACTGGAGTTCCCTGTTCTGTGCTACTTACTGCAGGAGGGCTCAATTTCAGTCCTCATAATGGTATGCAAAACTTGCAAAATGTATCCCAGCTGAGGCATGCTCTCTAGCTAAGGCTTCCTTCTTGCTCCAGCAGGACTTCAATTTGGGGAGTTACTGGAAGAGTGAAACACAGAATAGCAAGTGCTTTTTGCATTTTGAAAAGTAGCCCTAGCCTTCTGCTGCCACCTGTGTCTCAGAAAGGATTTCAGGACCAGGCCTAAATCTTCTATTTTCTATTTATTTCAAGCTGGTGTGTTCCTATGCAATACTGTCAGAAAAATCTAACTTTTAATACGTTTACACAATTTGAATAATTAAGAATTGGTTTATTCATTAAAAAAATGTAGAGCCAACTCAAACAATTTTCAATCTAAAGTATTTTTTCATTCACAACATTTTAGAGGAAGTGACATTAAATACAAGGAATAAGTTTTGTGGTTTTGTATTGACTGAAATGTACCTCAAGTGTGCTAGAGTCCCCCTGTTTCTTACTGAAGCACGAAAAGTGTTTGTAGTCTACTCTGCATGTCTAGGCACCGCTGGTAGGCTGGTCAATAATTCGTGTATGGACAGCTCATTTATACCGTGTTTGGCATACACTGCATAATCCTGCAAAAGACAAAACCAGTAGAAGTAGTTGTTCAGAGACAGATTCTTTTTCCACTCAGAGAAGTAATAAGGATCCTAAATCTAGGCTCCAAACAATACCAAATAGTAGCTCTAGGTTTCAAATACAAAGCGTTGGAAGATGCTGGTGTCAGAGTCCTGCATTGTTCCCTTCTGGACTGAGTGCCAAAGGTTTCACCCAAAAGGAGCTGATTTTTATTTAAAAGTGCTGAGAGCACAGATTTCACCAAGTGAATGTTTCTTCATCAAGTAGCTGTCTGCATGCCTTTCAGTCACTGCTCCTCCTGACAAGCTCATGTTCTTGCAGGCAGCATCTAATTGCTATAAATACCTGCAATGTATCATTCACTTCTCCTCCTTAACATAAAACTCTGACCATAGAGGAAAATTGAATCTGTTATACCTGATGTTTCTTAACCTCTCACTGTTGCTAGATGATACCAGGCAGGGTGGCAGGAGGAGGAGATCAGGTTGCTTCCAGGTAAGCTGGCAAATCGCTCTGCAGACCCGGCAGGGGCCATCAGGTCCCCTCTAAGGCTATAGGTATCATGGGCAGGGAATTCCCAGACAGTGAACCCTCTTGTACTGGCGGACTGGGAGTTGTTTTTAAAGGGGGGAGAAACGGGGGATAAGAAAAGAAGACCTTGTAGAAAATTCCAGTCTCTATTCATAAGGCTTGTGCTAAAAATGACCTCATGTGTTTCATAGTGCAGCAAACAGAGTTGAAGAATGCAGTCTTGTGGCCAAGAGGAGGGTGTTTCAGTGACCACTTAGGAATATTTGAATCACACAGTGGCTTATTTTGCTGTTCTTTCTTATTCCTGACAGCACAGGGTTTAGAGAGGCTCTTTGAGCGGGATGGAGACACTGAGGTTTTAGTATGGATAATTCAGCTGCACTCTTTCAGTTGTTCACAGTTTTGCAGAAGGAGGGACCAGATTTTTGGCCTTCTGAGACATCTTATAATCTATCTGTGTCTATCTGTCATAGATTCAGTCCTTTGAGCTATGATCTTAAAAGCCCTCAGGGGCCAACTTCTTGGTGAATGAAGCATTTAACAGAAAGTCTACTGCAATCAGTACTAGAAATGTTTCTAAAATACTTTTATTTCATTAAAAGAAAGAAGAACCTGTAGAGATGAAACTTATTCATCCCCAACTTTACTGCTATTATAAGCAGTTGTTAAAAAGCTTAGAGAGACCAGTGATACTTCTCCTCTTTGGACGCAAATTTCTTTGTTCAGAAACTTCTTCCATTTTCACCACATGGCACCAGTTACTTTGTCTTTCCAACACATACTAAAAGCAAATGGGCATGTGAATAGCACCTGGACTGCATGGTTTTTCAGCCCAGCTCCCACCCAAACCTGTCAAAGGAAAAGGAGCCTCCTGGTTCTTACAGCCAGTTTTAGGCTCTGAGGTGCGAGATGATCATTTGCTTGGCTTGTGAATCTGGACATTCCAAACCTGTATCAACAGTGATAAACTTAGGACATAACAAATGTAGCCTTTGACCACGACCTATCATCAGCTGCTCAGTCCTCAGGGATGTTTCCAACTGCATTATTTTTGACTTTTTCCTCACTTGCATCTCTGCAGAGGTCTGCATTGGGATGGAAGCGAGTGGGAAATGCAAACTTCCTCTCCTGTAATGAAACCTCTCGCAACTGCCTGCATCTGGCTCTTTGTCTGCTGTCAGGAGAGGCCCTACTCTCCTGTGTAGACACAAGAGATTTCAAATGAAACACAGGTCTCCCCTTTGCTGTCTCCCCCTTCTTTCTGAGACTTAAGAGGAAATCGAACGCTGCAATATAAGCACGCGGGTTACACTTGTATTTAGTTCAATGGCCTCTTCTTTCTAACAGTTTACTTTGTCTCTTCTAATTCAAGCATGTCAGTAGCAAGTATCATATCTGTGACATCGATAATAAAAATCCCATTGTAAATGCCGGGGTGTCATTTTCCATTCTGCCTAAACAATCCCGAGCTTTGTACTTTCTGGAGTGGCCTCTGTCTTTCACAGGTGACATTTGCAAATGGGGATCTGCATGTGTAAACCACGCAGCTAACCGTCTCATTTCCATATGGACAGACTGGCATAAGCACACTTTGTGTCAATGAAGGGGCTAGTCTGTGGCAGGTGGAAATTTGACTATATTGGATTTATCGTGGGGGGGCAGGTCCTTCTCCCTCCACAGGGGTGTCAGCCTGGTGGAGGCAGCGGAGGAAATCCAGCAGTTTCATGTGCAACTCCATGCTCTTTGTTTAGAGGGGAAAATTGGGAAAACCATCCAAAGGCTTGTGTGCTTGGACTCTGAAATGCTTTTATTGACACTCTTGGCCCAAGGGTGCCTAGGGAAGTTGACACCTGACTTGTGTGAAAAGCTGCCAGTGGTGCCTCTTCCGGAGCTCTGGAGCAGCTGGACCACTCTGCAGGTTCTCAGAGATGGAAGTAGCTTGCTCACAGCTGGACAGGGATGGTTTGGAGACAACCAATACCTTTTCTCTATCACCACCACGGCTTCTTCTGGGGCCCTGCCATTGTTGAAGTGGCAGTGTGGAAGGGACTGTGCTCCCTTCTCAGGAGAAAAGCGAATAATTTTCAAAAATGTAGCCCTTGGGAAGGCTTAGTTTACTGAGTAGCGGGTCAAAACTGTGGGTTTTTTTGTGGTCTTACCCTTCTTAGAATTACATCATTGTTTATGTACTCTCGTAAATCACACCAATTACTCTAAATATGTACCGACATATACCAAAGTAGCTAAAAAAGGAACAGTTACGATACTATTTGGCATGGTTACAGCATCTGTGAAAAAGACAGCTTTTATGTGTAACACAATTTGTCCAGAATTAATGAAAATATCCAGGGCTGTTTTTATGAAGTAATTTGTCACACTAAACTAAAAAAACCTAAGGTTATGTTGGACATGAAAAGAAACTCCCTGAAGGTCAAAGCAATTAAACATTGGAACAACCCATCAACCCAGAGGTCACCGAGGCCTCATCTAATGAGAACGTTCAAACGAGAGGAAATCCTGCAATCGTCTCCACTCATTTCTTTGCCAGGTTAAATACCCATTTGAAGTCCTGGCACAGCACAGCCAATAGAAAAATTCCCATGGGCTTGATAGGGACCGCTTTTTTCCCATCTTGGATTTTAATGAAACCTTCGTATTTCAATCAGATCTAGAATAGTTTGCATCTTCTATGAATTCCTCTAAACCAAAAGACCTGCAAGGAACCTAGCAGTAGCATCTTCAATATTTTTTTCTTTCTTCTTCCATATTAACATTAACAGTTAACATTCAGCTGTTGTGAATAGATTTGGATTTAGTTGTTTCTGAGAGAAGGGATGTGTGTGTGTATTCACAATAAAAAAAGAACTACTGCAGAAAGCTTCTTTAGAAGAAAACATTCCAACAAGAGAAGAGTGTTTATACAGATCTAGCAAGATTATAGTGTGGTTTTAGCATTCAGTCAAATCTTTTCATAGTTTGAAATCTTGATAATAAAAAGGACTTGTCACTAAGAAAGTGAGAATATTTGTGCTGCCCTAACCTTCTGAGAGTAGATATAAGAAGACTTATAAATATCTCTACTTTAAAAAAGGTTTTGAAAAATGCCAGGTAAGCTAATACAGATTTGTGGAAAGAACTATGTGGGCCAAGTGCTACAAATTTTTTTGTGAGCCTCAGATCGGCAAACTGTTTTAGAGCTGGTAATGATGGCATAGCACAGAGCAGTTTCTTGGTGCTTCTTCCCTTCTGTGATTTACTCCCTTGGTGTTGTCATTAATACTGCTCCCTCTTGTTTTCCACTCTTCCTTTCAATTTTTCTAGGATTTATGAATACCTGAGAAGTGTACAATACTTGGTTAACAGTATTATGTTCTATAGGTTGTAATTTCCATAGTCATTTCCCTGTTTTAGAGCAGATTCTTTTACTATACACCAAGTAAAAAGGAACCAATGTCTTTGTGAAAGATCGGTGTCTTCAATACATTTGTATATTAGACAGAAGGATAAAAGACAAAATAAATGCTTGGGACTATGTACTATCATCTGTCCGTGTACAGAGGTCCATGTGATTCTGTGCTGGGACTGGGAGCAAAACCAGTGCAACAGTTTGGAGTTCATTAAGCAGTGATGAAACATGTCATAGCTTTTCATTTGTAGCAGCTTAAGTCTTGATCCAGTTAGATTAGGAACATGCCTAAGACAAAATTTGCTATTTTGTGCTTTTTGGCTAAGTGGGATATAATGCATTCCTGTTTTCTACACTTGACTGCTCATCAACTTTTAATTCAGATGAAACAATAATGGCATTCTGCAGTGTGGAGATGGTGTTGCAAGTAAAGATTGCAACAAGTAAAGATTTCTGATATTTTATAAGCAATCACCATATATAAATGGAAAATGGTTCAAAACACACTTCATAATGATTTATCCATAACTTCACTAATTCTCCATTGTTAAATAAGGACGTCAGTGCTCTAACAACGTCAGACATCATTCATGTCTTACTTTCCTTCCACAGTTGTTAAATTTGAGGGTTCATTTTAATGTGCTTTGTCCCAGCAGAACAGCAGGCACACGGAGCTGGCAGTGATGAAAGGTAGTGGTATAAGGACACAGAAGAACATTTAGGAGAAGGAAAACTCAAAATCTACTCCCTCACTATCAGAAGCTCCACAGAAAATCAGTTTGAGACACTGATTTTCTTAAAGGAATTAGGATTTAGACATGTCACAATCATTAATATTGTCAGTGCATAAAACTGCTTAACAGTGTTTTGTGTCTGAGATTTTGTTGTTGTTTTTTTAATGCCCTACCACAGCATTTACATGATGCAGGTACATGGCTCAGCCAGGTCTTGGGCATCATCTACAGGGGAAGGAAGAAATCGGGGTGTTGCTGAAAAATTGTTCAGCTTTAAAAAGAATGCATTTAGGGCTAAATGGGTGTGCTTTCAAAAAAGAATAAATCAGAAGCTTTCACCAGATTAAACCCCAGCATTCTGAATATTACTTTAAAAATTATTATAAAATATGTTAATCAACAGTTTGCAGGAAATAGGCAAAGGTTGAACTTGTGTTCACTCTGCCAGGCAAGCCCAGAGACCTGTGGAGCAGGACAGTGCAGAGCAGGGATACTCAATGCGTGGCACTAACCACACTGTACTGGGGGAATGTGAGTATTTCAGTGGCAAAAGGGGTCCTGCCCAAGAACATGAAAAGGCAATCAGGGAATGTTTGTTTCCCCCAAGAGCTGTTCTGTGCCCCAGACATTGCTTCTTGAAAACCTGCATCAAGAGCTGACAACGGTACCTTTCCTGTCATCTCTCCCTTTGGAGTCTGCAAAGGAACATATTCTCCTCTGAGATGGTGCTTACTGTTTGCTTCTTTTGGCAGAAAATACATGCACTTTTAGGGCACAATTCCACTTATCTACTACTACTTGAGTAGAAGCATTGGTTTTTGGTTAGGTAAGTCCCTCCTCAAAGGCTTTGTGGAGATGTGTTTTCTTGGGCTTCTTATACTGATCCATAAGGTTTTCCTCCTCTTCCTCTTTCAAAATATTTCCTTCTTTCATTAGATTGTAAAGCCACACAATCCGAAAGGACAAGTTTAATACTTAATTTTTAGTCTTAGGTCTTTTTCAACCTAAATGATTTAATGATTATAAAAGAACACATAGTAATGGCTGACTGAAACTTTGTCCGGGTTCTGTGTTCAGGTGCTGGTCCTGTGTGAACCAGAGAGGAAGACATGCCTCATGAACTCAGTCTGACTGACAAAGTCCCAGAGGGAAACATCATGTTCTAGGTTTCAGTTTTGGTGTTCAGTTTTCTGTGTTCGGAAATGGGAGTGATTTTTAATAGCTTGTTCTACCTCACCAGCACTCTACTTCACTGGTTATTAGCCCATTTTTTTCCCAGCTCTTGTCTTTTTTTACACTGGGTTGATAAGGTCCTGTGTAAAGTGTATTGAATTTTACAGGTATTTGTAGACAGGGCTAATAACAATCTTTGAACCAGGCACAACAGGAGTGCAACCTTGTCTGCAGATAAGGACAGACAACAGGAAGGAGTGGGCACTGGTCTCTTGGGGGTTTCCAGGAGTAGCAGGGGAACTTGACTTCTTTTGAAACTCTCCCCCTCCAGTCAGTAAATGGAAGAAAGATAATGAGCTTTTGTAATAGGCATGGGACTGCTAATAAAAGCTTGTCTTGCTGACAGCCCTTTATTGAAATTGTTACGTGTTCCTTTTCATGTTGAAGCAAGATTAAAACAACCATAGGATATTACTGTTTTATTGAAGCCAGAAGTCTACACACTGTCAGAAGAGACAAAAATCTAACCCAAATTCATACCTACAAGTTGGAGGTGAGGACTTAATCGTCTTTTCTAACAGACACTATCAGACCAAGTGACCTTTTAAGAAGAGGCTTCCTTTCTGTTGACAGAGATGGACAGAGACATTGAATGATCTCAGAGCCAGAACTAAAAGATGAATGTAGCTGGATCAGCAAAATGTCATGATTAATGGTATCAAAAGCAACCAAAATAATTAAAAAGCAATAGGTCAGTCACATTGCCACACTCTGAAGACTAATAAATAATTAAAAATTCAAACCGATGCAGCCTCAGTATTATGGAAATCAAACCGGACTTAAAGGGAATTTTTTTGTGGCTAGATGGTCAGACATATGATCATCTTTCCCTTCAACCCACCTCTCAGTTCTTTTCCAAGGTCTTAGGGATGGGAGGTGAAAGAGAAGGTGAGAATTCAAGATGATTAGGAGACAATGGTAACTTACTTATGATAACTGAATAATAGCAGCACAATTCAAATCAGATAAAACATAATCACAAACAATCTGTGGTCTTACCCTGTTGACATAAAAGGATCAAACACTCAAAGAGGTATTGATTGCACTTGGGGGTATTTTGGATCTGGATCATGTAAAACTGTTGCATGAACTTAATTTATTCCCATTAGTTCTGAGAATATCAATGGAGTGACTCCGGTACATCAAATTATATGTCTGCTTAGACTGTTGCAGCATCAGACTCTAGGATGAATCTGACCAAGACAAGTTGAAATAATCAGCTAAGGGACAGTCGGAGAAGAGAGATGGGATATGCAAATAGTTAAAAGGTGACACAAAAAGGCAGCAAAAATTTCTGCAGAAGTTTTAAAAAGGAGTTTTGCTACATAATAAAAAGAGCTCTTGATCAACTTAAAACGACCTAATAGGATTTGAAGGCTAGCTAGACTTTTGCTTTCTAAAAGTAACACTGTCAAAGAGTTTGAGCACACTGACATCTAATTATATTTTATGTAACAAAATTGAAATTTGGTTTTGATTTATTTTCCCTAATTCAGTTCTGGGAACGTAGAAGTACAAGTATAACACATAGATAAAATGAGTCACCACCTTCATTGACTTGACCTCCCAGCTTCCTGGTCCTGCTGGCAGCAAGAGTAGCCACATTCATCCTACTGGTCGAGCCGCTGTTGGGGCAATGCATGCTGCTTCAACAGCATGCCTGCCTCCTGTGGCCCCTTAGTTAGGCAGGCCTCCCTAACCATTTGGATATCCATGGTTAATTTTACATATTAGGTGAAACAGCAAAACAAAATACAGAAAGAAAAACGTATTGTAAGTCTTTACTCCAGTAAGGAGATTGCACCTTACAGCCAGTCCTATAAACAAAGCAGAAAGAAAGCAAAAGATGCACTTTGACATGTACCTGAGCTTCTCCCTCTAAGATTGTCAAAGAAAAATATATCAAAATCCTTTCTGATCCAGTTGGCACATTAAGCAGTTATTTTCTTGACAAATCCACCATTAACCGAATGATCCATTTCAAGATCAGTGCATAAATCCAATTTAACAATTTGTCAGTAGGCTGGAGGAGTTCAAACAATTCTTAACCAAAATCTTGAGTTATACCACTATTAGTTTTGAATTAAAGTTTAAACAGGGAAGAATATAGAAACACATAGAACCAGATTTCATGTTTGTTGCAACAGCATCCATTCCAGTTATTCCATTGAATTAGTAGAGTTCCTGACAATTCAGGCTTCTTATTGAAGCTGAATTTGGTTAATAATCTGATTGCTGGTAGACAGCACAGTGTATTATTCTTATCAACATCTTGCAAATTTCTTTCAGCTGTAGATCCCAAAATGCATACTGGACACTGAAGATCCTAGTTGTGACCTTGACGTCAGCAAACCCATAAAATATCAAGACTCATACAGAGGTTTTTGTGATGTTAATAGGAATATGTAGGTCTCAAAGCCGTAATGGAGAGGTGTAACAATAAACACAGTGGGCCAAGTTCACTGCTGCTGCTGACGGTATAAATGGCAGCACAGATCAGATCTCAGGCTAATATAAGTGGTTCAAAAAGCAACGTACTGATTCTGAATTAAAGGATCCTGTGAAGCTGAAACTATCAACTACTAGTGTAATAGGATAATGCATAGATATTGACTAATCAAAACATTCCCTTCAACAGCATCTTTTTGTGTTACAACCTTTAAATGCCACCACTTGTGCAGGGAGACAGCATCTATCAACACCAAACACAAAAAATTGTTGCTGGATTTTCTTCTGCAAAACAGAAAAAGCCCAGCAGAGGAGCAGGATGTTGCTACCACGAAAACATCTGGAGAGGTCATGATTCTGCTTTTCTGCGTACATCCCTCAGTTCTACAGGCTCCTTTAAGTTGATGGTTTCAGTAACTTACTTTGACAGCTATATAATGACTTATCACTTGTATTTATCCATTTAGTTTACAGCTGCTGTAGAACTTTCCCTGGACTTGAAATTTTGTTCAGCTGTTAATTTTCTTTTTTACTTTTTTTTTTTTTCCCCAGAAATCAAGAAATTGATTCATAGGAAAATATCTCCACATGTTTTCCCCAAGTCAAGCAATCTTATCCACAAATCAATTCTACTAACCTGTGATTACATTTTATTTAAAGTAAAATCATTTGTTGGAATCTTGATTCAGAGAAAAGTAGCAAGATAGGGAGAAATCTGATGTCTTGCCAATAAAAATCAATTAATGTTGCTACTATATAAATAGAATCAGAAAAGAGTGGTACCCCTGCTCCAGTTTGTCCCAGAACAGATGTAGCAAGATAGAGTCAGCCTCAAAAAAATGTTTTACTTTTTTTTTTCGGAAAATGATTTCAGAAGAGGTGCTTTTGCTGCAAGCAAAGCTAATAAGTTGTTCTGTTAGCACTGAGATTTACAAAAATTGATTTTCTTTTGCACAGTGTTTTCTGCCTGGATCCTCTGGTGTCTGGTAGGGCTCAAAGAGTGAGCAGAGTGTATGTGGGGGCTGGGGTAACTTCTTTGGCATCTCTTGGCAGGTATGAGCAGCTTGTAGCTGTCTTCTCAGACAGGACACTGGAAAGACATGCCTCTTCTACCACTTGCTTCTCCGCATGAAGCATTTAGTAAGAAGGATGGCTTTTGAACACTGTGTACTTCTGTTGGGTTAGGCTAAAAGTGCTAATGAGTTCAGGGGTAAGGTGGTGTAGAGGAGCAATAGTATCTCTGTCTTTCACATCCACATGCCCACAGTATGACCAACACCAGCATGACCATGTAAACCTTTTTTAATTAAGAAAGCGAGATTCAGAAATTCCCATTGACTTTGCGGAGCTCTAATCCAGGATTGTTGCTAGATATCCCTGATGGGTCAGCTGGTTTGATACCAGAGTTACATTGAGAGTTATGTTAAATGTGTTGAACATCATGTGATGGGCATCTTTAGACATGGGTAATACCTATCCATGTGAAACATAATGAATATTTCCAGGCTGTGCAGAGCAAACCTGCAGGGCACTGCAGGGACACAAGGGATGGTGGGGCTGAGGAGGTGGGATGCATGAGCCTGGTGTAGAGGAGCTCATCCCAGTTGTAGTTTACAATGTCACATTACTTCCAGTTGACACCAGGACCAGGGAGAAAAGAATCCGTCTGGGTCAGCAGACAGAGGAAAAGCGTGTGGCTCAATGGGTTAAGGAATAGACGAGTGCTAACCCTGCCTAGAGGGTGTTGAATGAATGATCATCCTCCCCCTCTCCGTTCCAGCAGTGATCAGGATTCCTTTCCCAGCCCGCCCCCGGGATTCCTCCCTCTGGAGGAATAGGGAGAAAAGCAAACCCTTTCTCTTCATGAGGCGCAGCAGGGGCACAGAGCAGCTCTCCCCGCCCGCGCTTCCCCTCTGCACCCCCGTGCTGGCATCTGGATGCTGCAGAAGTTGCGAGCTGCTCTTACAAAATGCTAATATATTCGCAGGACTTTTCCTTCCATTGAGAGCAAAGACAGAATTCAAGAGAGGAAAGGCACACAACAGAGATTTGCTGTTTAACAGTGTCTGTCCAAACAGAAGGATGAATTGAGATCCCTTTGAAAATGTGGTCCTTATCATTCTTTGAGCAGAACAAATAAGGTGACTGCAGCTAATATTACTTTTCTAACCCTGTCACCTTGGGATTTCAGCACATTTTGTGAACTTTCCTGCCACCTCTTTTAAAACCCACCTCTGCAGATGGCAAGTACTACTTCCTTCATTTTGGAGGGGGGAACTCCAAGAGCTGGTGAAGAGTTTTGCCCAAATCCTTCAGAAAACCTGTGGCAGGGCAAGGAAAAAGAATAATTTGACCAATTATTTTTCCCTTTCACACTTGTGTCATTGTTTCCTTTTAATCCAAACAACTTCAGGGATTTGCATTCCAACAGACAGTTTCTTGGCATTTTATAACATCCTGAGCCCACTGAAGTGTACCAAACCCACTGACGTCAAAGGACCATCCTTAGATTAAGGTGCTGTGTGAACCTGTCCTCATTTGGCTTATGATCAATAGCCCATAATAACACTGGGGCCAAGAGATTATAGACATTAATCTTGCCTCAGAACTATTTAAGATCATTAACCAACCCAACAGAAAGTCACTGTACATCTCTGTAAATTTAATTTCACTTAAAAACATTATCTTCTTCTTCACTTCTTCTAAAAGATCCTTTAATCTTTACTGGGGAAGATGAGGGCTTAGCACAGTGGACACAGTTGGAAATGCATTTCTCTCTGGTGCGTTCTGTTTCCACTGTTAGTAAATCCTACCACAGCACACAATTCCTGCAAAAGCAGAACTTGGTTTGCTCTTTTTTTTTTTTTTTTTTTTTTTTTTTTTTTTTTTTTTTTTTTCATTCAGAGGACCTCAGTAGAATCATGATGGACAGAGTGGCATTCAGGCCAACAGGCAGCCATACCAATCATACTTTATTGGTTGCATACTTTTTATGGTTCTTCCTTCCCCTTCTGCTCCACTCTTCTCTTTCCATAGCATATTCTGGATAAAGAAGCAGGTATTACCAGACTTGTAGAAAGCTTATTTGGGACCTTTGAGATGCATTTTTCCCCCCCGA
The DNA here is from genome assembly GCF_003031625.1 of Empidonax traillii. Taxonomy (NCBI): domain Eukaryota; kingdom Metazoa; phylum Chordata; class Aves; order Passeriformes; family Tyrannidae; genus Empidonax; species Empidonax traillii. The sequence continues at coordinate 214,923 of NW_020955683.1, forward strand.
CGTGGGACACCATCATGTCAGGCACATGACAGTACTGGTCATCATGAAACCATGTGGGAGGTGAGCAACCCAAGTGCTGGGGCAAGGTGTCACCTCTCACTTTCTGTTCTGCTCCTTGCTCCAGCAAAGAGGATCACTGTGGGGAGCAGAGAAGAAGAGAATCTGGCACTGAGCTGCAGGAATAGAAAGAAGGAGGTAATTACAGAGGATGCACTCCCAAAACGTCTGTTTTTTGTGTCTGGCTGAGTAGGTGCTGCTTCATGGAAGGTGAGAGTTGCACCTGTTTACCCCAGAGATGGTCTTGGACTAAAAGACACAAAGAAGCAAATATCAGAGATTTAGAAATCTAGAGACAGAATTATAGATACTATTGAATCCCCAATGTATTTTTAAGCTTCATTTTAAAGGGAAAACAATGGGAAAAAAGCCTCAAAGGCATGTATTTAAGTGTTAGTTTCAAAGTAATGCCTCCTCAGAGATCTGACTTTATCACTACTGAAAGGAGAAAGCAGAAAATGGAATTGTTTTTGTTGTTCCATCATGTTTATGACATGACAAAAAATGTGGAGTTCTTCTGCCTTTTGCTTTTCACCTTGTTGAACTGCTGTCAGACTTCTGTAAATCGTTTGCACCATAAACAAGCTTTGTGAGTGAAAGGGCAAGTGCTGAGAAAAGCCCAATGGCAGAGATTTTATATTGAATCTTTTCTTACAGAGATAACTGACTTCAGCATGGACCAGCTTCACCTAGATCTGTGAAAAAAAGCCAAGCATCATTGAAGGCAACAGCATAATGAAGCTCAAACAACAACAAATGGGCTAAGGCTCTGAACAAGTAGGTTTTATTTTTAGGCAGAGTAAGATAACTGCAGCTGAGGGAATTTGTTTTTGAGCAAGAGCTACCGCCTTGTTTCTCCATATCATTTCAACCACAAACAAGGAAAGACTGACATCACTTACTACCTGGAAACTGCGTGTTGTTGTGGAGCTACAATTGATACTAATTGCAAAGTAAAGTTTGGAGGACTATCTGCCCCCAAGCACCAGTGATGGGATATGAAGATAGGAAGAGAGGATTATGCTTTCGGCTTGCATATTATAGTACACAGAACAGCAGGCATCTTCAGCTCACTGAGGATTGCAGAAGTCAGGTTTGTTCCCATAGTGTCATCTTTGCCAACATGGTACCCCAGGTAGATGAAGAATAGTATTTAAGGAGCTTGAGAGCCATTACTGATCTTACAATACATGGATAAACCCAAATCTACCCGTGCTGGAACCCACTAAGTCCAGGCATATCTTATGCAAATACCTGCAGAAGAGGTTCAACTTGTGACTCCAAGGGAGAAATTTGTGTGACTAGTCTCTTCAGCAGTTCAAGGTGCACCAACTTTTCTGTCTTACACTCTTAGCTCTGCTTTGGTTTTTACATCTGGGACCTTTTAAAAAGTCATGTGACACAGTTCAGTAGTAATGACTTTTCTTTAAAAATCTTTTATTTTTTCTTTTCTTCCAAATTTACCATTACCCCTTTCACCGCTGCTTCTGTGTCTCTATATGACTTATGCAACTGGGGTTTCAAGCAACAATGACCTCTTAAAAATATTACGATCTCAATAACTGACAATAAAAAGCACAAAGACATATCTTAGGAAAGAATGAAAAAGACACAGACCCTGACTTTAACCAGTGCTAGGAAACCTCAGAGCGCTATGTGCAGCTGGGTGCTCTTGACTGGGTATTCTGCCCATGGAGGGCTTAAAATTTTTGGCACTAGGGATTCTCCACACAGATCTACTTTGAATGTGGAACTCAGATGAATTATCTGGTGTTTTTTACTTCCTTACTTGGGGAGAGACTGAGGAAGGTCTGGGAAAGGCTCTTCTGCCTAAGACAAGCTAATGGTAAGAACTTGTCATCTTCTACTGATGTGACAATTAAATAATGATCTCTGGAGCAAAAAGATGGATCTGGCCTAGAGCAAACCCATTTTTTCTATTTAGTTGACAAGAGGAGAAAAATCAGTTATAGAGATACGTCTGATGAAGATGGTCAGGAGGTCACACAATTAAAGGATATATAGGATATAGAAGAAAGGGTTTCTCAGAAGATGGTGCGGAAACACAGGTAAAAGACTGACCAAACATGTGCAATCTGCCCACAAGCAAAGATGGTGTAAAAGATGTCATGAGCAGGAGCAAAGAGAAAGACCAAAAGCATCTGGTTTGTGGCCTAACAGAAGAAGAAAATCGCTTCAAACCACTGGACAAATTGAGGAGAAAAGAAACCAGAAGAGGAGAGAGACGTCACAAGGATTTGTTTTCTTTGGGTATGTACATTTCTGTGTCACTAAAGACAGGATAGTGTGATTCTAAAACTCCTGACGATTTCATCTTAGGTGGCAATCTAAATCAGTGGCACGAATTCTTTTCCAGAGGTGTTTGCTTCTCACAGTGGATTGTATGTGTATTCTAGGTATACTTAGACAATTAAAGCTTGACAGAAGGAACATTCAATACTCTTAATTTTTCCTTCTGACTAACAAGCCCGTGGCTTTCCTGACTGGAAGTCTGAATCTTGTCAGTAGTGTGTTTCTTAATTATACCAGAGCTGTTAAGTTGTAGAGATGCTTCTTGAAGAATGGTCTGAAAATAAAATGAAGAATAAACTCAGATACCTTGCTGAATAGCCTACTTTTTAATGGAAAAACCCTAAAAGCCTTTATGTGAGCTTCTAGTTGGTTATGAAATGTGTGATGAGGATTAAAAAGAAATAGTATGGATTTATAGGGTAAGAAGTTAAATTATCATTGGCACTAGCAATCATTGGATCCCACGTGGATGGCTTGAAGATGTTCTGATGCAGTGCACTGATGTCCACTTCATTCAAAAAGGCATCAGAAGAGCTGTTACATCTTGTTTCCAGGAGTTGCGATGCACCCCAAAGGGAGAACTCAGCTTAAGCCTGGGGTTAATTCTGCAACCACTGGTAATGCTAAGGAGAGGCTGGCAGGAGATTAGACAGAAATGTACATTCAATAAAATCAAAAGGATTTTGTCTCCCTAAAGCTTTGGAAGAAATGAGTTTATAGATAACTATTTGCCCTATGGACATCATTCTTAAACTTTCACTGAGGCAGCACATGCCATTATCCTATAGATGCCCAACGAAGCAAACGATAAGAAATAGATGATTTTCCTGGCCAGATCTGTAGCACATTTAATTTTTTCTTTAGGATAGAAATTCCATGAAAACTGTATCAACTTCAAGGTTATTTTTGATGGTGGCTTTACGGTTTGCCATCAACTAATGCCATTTCTTTGGGAGCCTCCAAAACCATCGCAAACCACCACTTCCAGACATTCATTTAACTGTCTGTCTAAGAAACTGTAACTTTGAAGACAAACTCCCACAGCTTCGAATCTTCTTGATCCTTCTTCGACTTAGCTTGACATTTAGATTTTTCTGTCTTACCCTTATGCAACTGAATTACAAGCATTTTCTTTTAAAATCAATATCTTTGATAATTTTCTACATGGCTTAAAACTCAGAAATTAATTGATTGTATAGTCTTTTTAAAGCCAAGTTAAAGATTAAAAGTTAGAAAGATTCTTAGCAAGCAATAGAGTAATTCCTAAAACATTTTTTATTGCCTTGTCTTCTTCCTGTGCCTCTTTCTCTCCCAGATGAGGTGTACTGAACCAGTTTCCTCAACAGAAAGATACTATAATAGTGACTAGATGTTTTCAATTATTTTTTTTTCTCAGAGATTTTTTGAGACTTCCATTTGAAAGTTATCTGCAAAATTTTGGGTTAGAAATGCTGAACAGACTTTCTGAAAATCTCCCTTTATCATTACTAAGACATTATTAGTTAACCGCCTTTTGAAAAGACATTTCTTGTCCCAGAACTCTGAAACTCTGCATTAGTTTCAGGAATAGATTTCATGTTCCCTTGACTGTCTGAATATCATCCTTTGCAGGAAGGACAGAATAAAAGGCCTGCAATATACGGTGTATGTGGTGATTTTTTTTTCCTTTTGGGACTACCTGTGAACAAAGCTATCAAAAATGAAAAGATACATAGATTATTACTCGTCACCAGTGTATGTGGTACCACATCTCACGGGGCCACCAGCCCAAACCAAATGCTGCTTTACAGCATGCTTCTAACTGGAACATGGGGTGGTTCCCCCAGATGGATCTGTTTTTCAAGCTGCTGAGCAGCTGCTGAGACTGCTCATGGCTGAGGATGTTTGGTGTGGAGGGACTGGGCAAGGCTGCTCCAAATGTCCCTGTCACAAGTCCGTGCATATGATGAGCTTCATGAACTTCTCTTCTTAGTATGCCTATGTTCATGATAGGACAGACCACAGAAATCTTGTGTGAGCTGTTTCTTAAGGGTGAGATGTTGACTTGGCTAAGCAGTATTTATACAGTGGAGCACCCACTGGTCATCATTTGGGAAGCATTTCCTGAGATACAGACAGAAGCTGGACATAGTGATTGTCTTATTGCAGACTTGGACTGACACGATGAAATACTGAGCCTGCTCCTCCTTAGTGGAGGCAGAGAAAATAACTGGGTTATGTTAATTCATATCCTCACACAAAGCTGGAATAGGAGCCCCAGAATTTGCAAATTTTGATGAAAGGGGCCTTTGTGGCATTGCCTGGTGGGCAGAGGTTGCCCTGAATCTGTCCCGAAAAAAGCTGGCTGAAGAAATGGATGCAGCAAGGTATTGGCACTTTCTTTCATATTTGGGATCCTTAAATTGCTGATTAGCTGTGCTTCAGGTGCCTCTCCTCTGTCAGGAGGAACGCTGGGCTACATGCCCTAGCAGTGTTTGGAGAGGAGAAGGCACTGAAAGCAAGATAGTGCTGTTGGCAGCCATGTAACATAGCCAGTGACATATCTGTTCTTTGCATGATGTGCCCTGCACATTTGCTAGGCTCAAGCAGAGTATTCTTATTTGTCATTGTCCCTTCACTCTGTAAGTTATTGATTTGAAGGTCTGGTACAGGTAAGCAGAACTTGTCTGCCCTCATCACTGTGGGTGTGTATAGAGAGCCAAGGAAACAAAAGGCTCCTTGCAAGTCAGGGTAAACACCATGTGATGTATTAAGGTGAGACCTACATAGTTTGAACTGTTTTAATCAATTTTTAATCAGCTTTTAATACACAACTGCAATTTATTATAGGTTTTATGTGATTATAGGCTTACTCAGATTTTACTTGTTCATTTACCATAGTTTTTATGGGCTTATGATGATTTTAGGTTTTATGTGTTAAAGACATTTTCCAAATTTGCTAAATGCTTTTCTTTACAACTTCCCTGCTCCCTTTGTCTTGGCAGAAGAGAACATTGCTACAGGCTGTCCCATTTATTAACCAAATATTCATATCAGAGAAAAAAACCCACCATGGAACATGTATTACAGACCTTTTATAAATGCAGAAAAAGTGATGTTTTACAAACAATGTGCAAATGCATGCACTTGTAGCCACATGTGCTTGCATAACATATTCCATACTGTGAAAGGAGAGGGCACAGATGGAAGCTCTAAGCCCTAAGCATCAAAGTGCTCCACCTCCAAAGTGCATTTGTCCCTGGCAAAGTTGCCAGGCTGGGGAGGCTTCCACACTGGTGGAGTGATCCCTAGATGCCAGGTTTGTCTCCAGCTGTTCCTGTTTTTTCCACCTCTGCCACTGCACATAAGGAGCTTCTCCAGACAAAGGGAGGGGGAGAAGAGGATTACACTTGCTCAGGGATAATTTCTGAGGTTTTGTCAACTGGATAGACTATCTGGGACTTGACAACTCCTTGGGGCATCACCAGTGTGGTCTTGGCATGAGGGAACTGCTCAGAAGCTTCATGAACATCCTGCTAATACCACTGGGCACAGAGATTTGAAAGCAGAGCAGTAAAACTGAAGGAAAAGTGGAGCAGTCTCAAAAATGTTTGACATCTTGTGACATTTCTGGAGATCATGCTGTAATTGCAGGACCAGTAGTAGTCACATCACAGTACCTTGAATCTGACTGGAGCTGATCAGGGATTGGTCCACACAGGGGCAGCATGAAGGGGATACAAGGCAGCAAGTAGCGTGGAGGACATAATATGGCACAGAGAACTGCAGGTGTGATTGTTAAGGACTTTATAGACTGGACTGTAATCACCTCTAATGACACTTTCTGAGACTTGCCCACAGTTTAGCCTGTGGATTCTTCTTCACACACAAAGCAAATTCTCTGGTTATAACTGTGTCTTCCCTGCACCATCCAGAGCACATTTAAAAGTTTTGAGGGGAGATTGAGGGTCACAACATGCAACCACATTGGAGAACTGATCCTTCCGTTTCAAAATGAACTTTATAAAAGGACTAATCTAATCTACCTAAGCCATAAAGCTCTCCACTGCCTAAGGAGACTGTCAGTAGGAGGATGGCACAGTATGTCTGAGGACAGTTTGGAGCTATCTTGCAATTCAGGACCTTATCTATTCCAGCCTTCTCTTGTGCTAGTCTAGATGCAGGCCAAAGATGCCGTGGGCTGTTGTGAGCAGCAAGGTTATCCTGGCTTTGCTGCTTGCTTTGCCTGTGTTGCAGCCTGAGAGAAGCCAGCAGGTTGCCGCTGAGCGTGAGATCAAATAGTGATGGCAAGAGCGGGGAACAGTAGCAGCCAGCCCAGCTCTGCAGATCTTCCCCCAGGCTCCTCATCCCAGCTCCATCCCTTCTTCCTTCCCTCCTTGTCCTGGGGCAAGAGCTGCCCCAGATGTTCTCACACTGGTAGGGAAACCCCACTGTGTCAGTGGCACTGTGACCTGTGGGGCTGGCTTTGGCTCTGGGTTTCTCTTTACTGGGTGGAAGGCTCCCAAAAAGCAGTTCAAACATCCTGTAAATAACTCTTAAACAAACAAATCTGCCTTACTGGCTAGGAGCGTATTTTTTTTCTTCTCTTTCTCTTCTCAGTGTTATAAGGAAGTAAAATGTGAATTAGTCTTGTAAGGCAGCATTAATGTGAACTCCATCATCTGTTTCAGTCACTCAGACCACTAAGGTTGTCTTTTAGGCTGATTCTTGTGCCAGGGATGAAAAAGTTACACAATGGACATTAGAGAATCACTTTAAAAAAGCTCCACAATCCTGCATTGAAATCCCATCCAGTAAGGGAGAGAACCAGCCCTTGCCTGGCTGAGACGCAGTCACATGAGTGTCCAAAACAATGAACACACAGTGTCGACAGCTGAGGCCATTGAACTTTATGTCACTTCCCAACTGCAGCATTACTCATAATTTATGGCTATACTCGCCTTTCAACCTTTTAAACCTTTTCCCAAGTATTTGCAGCATTCTCACATAAATATTGCTACAATAAGTAACATCAACATTTAGTAGCTGTTTTTCAAGAATAACCGTGTGACACTATTATGGCATTCCATTAAACCAGCTGCGATGTGGGGAAGGTCTAAATCAAATCATGTCCACTAAAGATAACGTTTACACATATACAAGGGAACAATGGATGGGAAAAGTTTATTTTGTGTTTCAAGACTTAAATGTCAGTTTTGTTTCCTTTCATGGTTATGCAAGGTGTCCCTCTCTGGTGAAATGACTCAGAGTGGACACAGACAGGAGCTTACATTCCAGTGCTATTTATTACCTTCTCAAGAAAAGTTTCAATTATGAAATCTATGGTTTGGTTTATTTATTTATTTCTTTGTTTTAATTATTTTTTTTTAGGGAGAAAACCTTATTTCAATGGAACAGAGAATGCTGTCTTTTCATTAAAGCTATCAGACGTTGTGAAATGATTAGTTAGAAATTCCTTGCCAGAATTGTTCACTGTCCAAAATGCGTTGCAACGTCGAAATGTAAATGACAGATAGTTAGCTTGCATATAGATATGTGCTTAATTGGTTTCATCCCTCCTGTCTGAAGAATGCACTTAAGCATATGCTCATTTAAACACATATGCTTAATTTCTGTTTAGGTCAACAGGATTTGAGCACGTTCTTAAACATAAGCAAATGCTTAAGTGTTCCTCTTGAATAGGGATGCTTTTCTGGGGCAAAGCCAAAGAAATACTCTCTTGTAATATTTTTTCTTACCCTAGCCTGCCTCTTGCTCCAGCTGCACTGTTGGAGCACTCCTCCTCCACAAAAACCAGCTTATCCCCTCTCCTCATCTCCCCAAGGGCTGGTGTCAGACACACACAAACCCCATAATTCTGCCAGCTAACCTGGTATACTGACACTGGCAGAACTGCCCGTGGTGGAGAGAGATGAAAAGGAGGGAGGCAGAGATCTGTGGAGGAGGAGAAGGGCAGCTACTCCGAGGAATGCTCAGCCTTCCCTAAACAGGGCAAACACTCGCAACGCATGAGCCTGCTGAGAGGGTGAGAGAAGTCAGGAGCACCTTACTTGCACCCAGCCCGCCACCCTGCAGGTGCAGGGAAGGGGTGCAATGTCTGTGTGACACTGTTCCCACGTGGCCCCGGGGGAGCATCATGCTGCAGCTTGTCCCTCTGCTTCCAGCAGAGCTGAATGGTTTCAAAAACGCCTTCGCTATAACTTTTGCCTGCATTATGCCCCATCCCTGTGCCAGCCTTCTTGTCTCACCCTGGGCTGCAGCGGTGGCTGGTTTAGATGGAGTGCCTCTGCTTGGAGGTGTACGTGGGTGCTTCGCTGCTGACACCCGAGGCTCAGCTGTGTAGCTGTGTGGGTTCCCTGTGGGAGAAACATCAAACCTCACGGCAGTGTCAAAACCTTCCCAGCAGAGTGATGCAGGGCTTGATTTCTGCTCTCTGTTGGGCTGCAGAGCGTGCCCAGCTGCTGCAGCAGGTGCCCTCTGGCTGGGCGGTGTAACCCCTGCAAAAACACGTGCTTGTGAGAGAGCCAGCAGTGTTCAGGGTTGTTTTCAGATGCACTTTGGAGCTGTATCTGCTGTGCATTATCAGTTTAATTAAGATAAGGGTATGGAGTTTATGCCATATTCCCATAAATGACAGGGCAGGGATATAAATGATTTATATGGCATTAATTGTACTTGCAAAGCTTGGGTCTGTCGATATGCATTAATAAAATCATCATTTGAATCCAAGTTAGGGAATGAAAGAACAAAAATTTTTTCCCTGAACAACTTCCTAAAATTCCACTGTTTGCAAAAAAACAACATGCATTGGGCAAAGTGTTGTGAGGGGCAGAGGCTGGATTGCCTGGGCAATAATTAATAAAAACACATCCAAAGGCGACTCTGGGGAGTGAATTTGATTCAGTGAAAGAAGACTGGCTCCTCTCCCTGCCCTGCAGGTAATGTGTTAGCCTGTGACGGCAGCAGATTATTTGTTCTTTTTTTTTTTTCCCTGCCACTGAACTAAAGAATGCATTGTGGGAAAACCGTCCTGACACATGACACTGTGCAAAGGAGGATCACAGCGTGAGGCAGCATCAAGGGGCTTACTTGGTCTTGATGCACTCTTGCACAGCATGGGGCTCCAGAGATGAGTGTCTCTTCCAACGAAAGCACTGGTGCAATTTGCACAACTCTCATGAGAGCGCACGGTGAAGCTGCTCTCAAAGCCCTCATGTAAACAGGGCTGGGGAAAGAAAAGGGAGAGTAAAAGAGCCTGCACCATCCACAGGAAAACACAAAAGGAGATGGTTCAAAAGAGGCTGAGCTAAGGAGGAGGGGAGTTGTGAGGGAAGTAGGGATGTCTGTGTGGGGGGAACGGGCAGAAAATTAAATCCAAATATTAGAAGCAGAAAGAAAAGTCTTAGCAATGTAATGGAACAGTCAGCACTACTGTGATGGAAGCGGTCAGGAGAAGTGAAGTATGGGAAGACACTGGATGGCAATGCGCAACTAGAGATTTAGCTTTCAAGGCAAAACCATAGCTGAGATGTGCTCTGAAGACTGTGCCTCAGATATGCAGCCCTTAAACTTCTTCAAAACCTCCTAAGTTCAGATAATAAGTTTGCATAAAGAGAGAGAGGGAGGGGAAGAGAAAAAATAAAGGCGGCTGTAAGTGTTCCTCGCTAGCCTGTCTCTGAGCAACAGGCCCTCCTGTACTCACTCTCCCTTGTTGCTCCTGCTTATCATAATATGCCACTTTTGCGCATCAAATTTACATTTCAAAAAATGCTATATCGCTGCTCTAAAATTAATTATTAATCTTTCATCAGTCCCTTCCATAGATACATTTTTAACTTTGATTTTGCTACCCGTTCGGGGGAGGGATGGGAGAAGGGGGCGGGGGAGAGAAGATCCTTTAATCTTGTCACTTTTCTGTGGGGTTCTCCTCTCGTGTGCTGCTACTTCCAGCCCTGCGTGTCCCCTAAGCACTCTGGAGGTACAACTTTAGTTTTTCTGCTTGTTCAGAAAAGAATCTTCCCACACTTTTGAGAGCATGGAAATTTTCACCCTGCAGGATGTAAAGCCTGCTCCTCTTGTTTGACCTGGCATTTCAGCCTCAGTAAGATGAACCTGTACTAATAAATCGAGCCCTGGGCTAAATAGTTGTGTGGACTATATGCCCATGTTAGGGGAAAAAGATCTGTTTGGGATTTTTAGGGCCTACCGAGAGTGCAGTATGGGCTTACTCATCAACCAGGTCATCACAGTGACTTGTAGGCAACGGTCCAAATATTGGCTATTTACAGTTAAAGGTAAGCAAGTACTGTAATTGCAGCCATTCGCTACTAGTCTATTGAAGACTTCTCTTGCCTGAAGTGTAAAAGAAAGAGGAGCAAGAAGAGAACTGTGTGTGTCAGATGGACACTGGAGAAATATGAGCTGCTGGCAAACTTTGTACTTGTCCTAGCCCAGGTCTGGGGTTGTGTCAAATGCTTCCGTTTGCCAAACATAGTCCTTTTTACCTCTCTGCTGCAAACTTATTGATCAGTGGCTTCATAGCCAAATGCACACGTGTGTAGATGCCCGTGTGCGCGCACAAACACACACACAGGCACGCGAACACACACGTGTGTAGTCACCCCCTTCCCCCAGAAATGTGCCATCTGGGCATTCCTGAAACTAAAGTGCTGCGTGTAGGCTGCTTCCTTGAATTAAGGTGGAAAGACTTGCTGTACCCCATCACATTCAGTGCATTTCGCTCAATAGGGACAAAAAAATCATACTGGAAGACAGACGTCAACTCAACATGGTATCTAGTTAAAGGCCAAATTCTCCCAGTTGCAAACAACAATACTTTACATTGCACTTTTTATCTTTCTATTCACGTGTACAGTATAAGGAATGAGTACTCTTTTCAGAAGCTCCCTTGCTGTTAATTGCTGGGTATATGTGTGGGTGAATGTCTCTCAGGATTTGGGACATAATCAGAGGTGAATTTGGATCAATAGACTATCACTTACCAGAAAATCAGATAAAATTCAGGGGAATAAGAAAGCTGAAAATGCAGAGCAAAACATACCAGGCTTGTTTTCCTGACCCACATCTCCTCCATGTTTCTTCCCCAGATTGTACTTGCCCAAGTTACAAGTTTGTCTCTGTGGTCATTCCCTCCAGACTGTGCCTCAGCTATGCAGCCCTCACAGATAAAAATCTGCAGTGCCAACCAGCAGATCCACTTTGAAGGCTGCATGCTGTAACACTTTCATCTGGGCTATACTTCACCAGTAATAAATTAGCATTCACACAGATGCAGCCAATAGCTCTCACAGCACACCTCTACATAAACATTATCCTCTCTGCCTTTCACAGCTGGGGAAACCCAGCCAACAAAGTTGCTGGAGGTGAAGATGGAGTCAGCAGCAGCTCTGGATGAAAACTGAAGCCTTGCTCAATCACATCTTTCTTCTCCATCTTCCAGACAGCAATCTGAATACAGCTGCTCATCTCCTCTCTGTGATTTATTCTGTGTAACAACACTGATTTTTTTTTCAAAGGAGACTTTGATTTCAGTTTGTTTAAACTAGTTGTGCATATATGTGTAATTACGGAGGATTATCAGTGTGCTACAGAAGGTCCACTCTGTATATCATGCCTCTACCAACCACTGGCAATGAAGTGCCATGATTCTCCTTGTATGTTCTCGTTTGGGGGGACACAAAGAGAGAACAAGTATCTGTAAATGTAACTCTTGTTTCATACAAGTAAACAGTGCTTATGTGGATGTGTGACAGATGTTACACCTTGTTGAGTGCCTTGAATTCCTTATAACCAAACAAAAAAAGCAAGATTTTGTCAGCTTCAGGGTAAGTGAGGTTTCAGCAGGAATGAAGCTTGTCCAAAAATCCAATATTGGCCTTGGGAAATGTCCTTTTTTGTCCACATAAGAGCTAAAATATGTTCACAGCTGAAAATCCTAAGGATTCTTAATAAGGCACAGTGTCTCCTCAGTCAAAATACATGCTCCACTTTTTAGTGAGTTACCTTCTCCCCCGCCAAGCCTACCAGCCTAGCTGTGGATCTGCATGTGTCGATAGAAGGAGGTAGAAATTTCTTGCTTCTCAGAACATTTTCTTTCCTTTTTCAATGTTGCAATAGTGGTGGGTTTTTTGGTGGGTTTTTTTGTGTGTGTGTTTTTTGGTGCCTTTTATTTTTTTTTTAATTTCATCCCATAACCTTTCTAATGGTTAAACAGATCTAACAGATTTCCTTGACTGTTTTTTCCTTTGTTGCTTGGGGTAGGCCTTTTCAGTAGAGTGGGGCTCTAATAACATTTCTTGATGAAGTGTGGGCCGGACAAATGAGTGAAGGCATTGGGTCTTCAGCATTTGAGACTTCAGTCTCCTGAGAAAACATAAGCAGATCAGAATGAGGGCCAACACATCCTTCCCTATCTGCATGCCCCTTCCTACACCTATTTAAAGACTTTACCAGTGCTACCTTTCCCCACCCACTGCTACCTTTCCCCACCCACTGCTCTTCCCTAAGATGTGTGCTTCAAAGTGATCTTTTAGCTCCTCCTTCCTGCTTCTCTCTTTGCCTGTTGGCTGTGGGGCAAGGATCCAAGGCTGCAAGCAGCTTTTCTCACCTGTGAGATACATTGGACTGTGGCCAGCCCCAAGCCCCACTCCTCTGGAGAAGGAAACACTGGCTTCATTCCCGCAGAGCCCAGGCTCCCCTGATGGCTCTTAACCAGTCCCACACCTGCTGAGCAATCTTCATCCAGAGCTTGGGGTGGGGGGGACCTACCCATTTTTCATGTGCAGGGAAAGGACAGTTGCCCAGAACTGGCTGCTGGAAGTACCAGAATGTGCTGCCCTTCTCTGTGTCCCACTGCATGGGGAGTTTGGCAGCTGTAGGAAGCTTTGTGGTGCCAGCAGCTGGCTCTCCACAGGAGAGCAAGTAGTGCTTTCACTAGGCAGCATCCTTCTGCAGTTTCTTGATGTTTCATGCTCCCCATCCTTCATCACACACTGAGCTGTGCTCCACAGCACTTCTAATTACGAAGTGAAGCCATTACAAAGAACCTGGACCAAAACAGAGGTGTGGAAGTCATGGCAGCAGGATGTTTGGGGGCAATTGACTTAGGAAAGGCAGAGGCACAGGGGCAAGCTCTTGGAAGTTGAGATGCAAAATTGCAGCATGTGTCTCTTCTCAATCACTACAGAGGTGCACTCCCAACCACATGTTTCCTCCCCAGTGGACACCAGACATCTTACATGAAAGTCCAGCATATTATCTAGGAGATTTCTGTGTGGAAGTAATTTCAATATAGCTGACACACTGCAAGCTCACATCCGAGCTGATAAGGTCAGCATCTTCTTTGGCTCACACACTTGCCAAGCTATTTGTAAAGGTGGGCCCATGCACTGAGGTTAAAAGAATGTATTTATTAGAGGGCCAAATCTTTAAGCCTGGGGATGAAAGAGCACTCTTGTGTCAAACTCACATGCCCCCTTTGGTACCATCAGCCTTGGCAAATTACATCATATTGGATTTAAAGGGATCCAGAAGTGCAGACAAATTCCCTGCATCTAACTCTCTTTCCAAGCTTGGAACTAAGGTCATTATTTCAGGACAGCAGCACTGGAAAAGGCCTATGGTCTTTGTCCTCTTCCTATAAGCACTGTTTGGATCAAGTTGTTTTGTGATGGGGTTTTTTTGTTTGTTTGGGTTTTTTTTTTTGTTTTTGTTTTTTTTTTTTTTTTTTTTTTTTTTTTTTTTTTTTTTTTTTTTTTTTTTTTTTTTTTTTTGTTTTTTTTTGTTTTTTTTTGTTTTGTTTTGTGTGGGTTTTTTGTTTATTTGTTTGGGTTTGTTCTTTCTTCATCCATGGAGAAGCAGGAAGAGGAAAGGTTCCTTAATTTAGAAATTCCTGCCTGTAGGAGAGTTTCTGGATGGTTGGAGAAAAGCAGGAAAGGTATAAAAGATATTTCACATCTGTACAGCCCAAACAAGTGAAAGTTCATCCCTCTGCATCCCATTCCTCTCTTAATTTGGACCCCACTTGCTCCATGCTGCAGAAAAAGCTGAAGTGAGTCCAACAGCTGTAATGCTTTCCTGACTGTTGTGGAGCTGCTATGGGCTACCTCCCCTGTGTAAGGAACTGTCTGCCGATGCTGGTGGGCTTGGTCCTGTGAGTGCCCTGTGGGGCTGTACCACAGGACTGCAGCCTGCAGAGAACCTTGGGGGTTCATGGACTGCCTCTGTCTCTGAGTGGAGTGGAGATAAGGAGTAGTTACAGGAGTGGCTTTTCCTCTGGCTCATCTCCCGGCAGGAGACAGGATGCGGTCATGAAGGACTTGTAAAACTACAGATTTGCTCCAACATCTCTGGTATTAGAGTTTTCTAATTTAGACAAGATGAATATTTTGTTGTGACTGACAATTCATTTGTTGATGACTCCCTCTTTCTTAAAAATACACTTTATAATAAATTAAAATATTCTGCAATGAAGAAAAGAATTTGAGAGTTGAAGAAAACTATTAGAGCATGCAAAAGAAAAAAATTAATATTTATTTGGTGAAATGAACCAAAATGAGGAAGGGGCAGGACAGAACGAGAAGGAGAGATTAAAAATAGACTGATTCCAAAGTGTTTCTAAACATTTTGTTTGATGATGCATATACCTCTTGCCCACACAGGCTTGAAGAAGACAATTTTGTAATTCAAGCACAGACGTACCCTGTGGGTTGGGGAGCAATGTGCTTTGGTGAATGGGAAGTAGGTGGAAAGGTGGGCACTCCTCCATGCTGAGTGCTTCCGTGCTTAGACTCTGATGATTGAGCCTAAAACCTGGGGCAGCTTCCTTCCACCAGTCACCCATTCTGAACGCAAAAGAAGGGCGGTAGCAAGCTGCTCAACTTTGAAACCCTCTGCTTCCACCAGGAGTGAATCTGCTACAAAGGGATTCATCTCTGAAGATGGGCTAAACCTCCATCTGGAGACCCCTGTCTGCCTCCACTCTTTGTAGAAAGAAGTCAGAAACTAAATCTTGAGAAAGCTAAAATGAGGTGAGATAAAGACTGTTCCCCATAGTGTGAGAAAGAATTAACAACTAAGCATAGTAAATGAGTATAAGCCTGCTGTAGTCAGAATAAGTCCCTTTGTTCTGGCAGCCATGTGGGGGGGGCAGAAGGAGGAGCAGACAGGCAGGCTTGCAGGGGCTCAGCAAAACCCCCTGGACAGAGGTGACTGCGTACAAGCCTCCAAAGGGCATTAAAAACACAAGGGTGGTAATAAACAGATTCACAATAGGATAGCAGTTCCATTGCTACTCTAAGAGTAGTCTGGATGTCTTCACTGGAGTGTCTAAAAGAGGAACTTGACCTCCTCAGGGAAAAAGGACACAGTATCCACCGCTAGAGTCAGACCTATGTGCTGGTAACTGTGGAAAGCCCTTTGTGTGTTGGTATCTTCATGTTTACAGTTATCTATGAGAGACTGAAGTAGGTACCATCAAGCAAGGCTATGCTAGACATGTATTCCACCATTAGGGAGTAGAGAAGCAGCAAAGGCAGAGCAGTTGGTCTTAGCACTCTACTGCACCATTAGCACGTTAGCTGGGAACATCAACAAGGAATAAAAAGGGAGGTGCCTGCTCCATGTGCTAGCACTGGCAAGGGAAGAGCAAAATGTCATCTAAAAAGGACATCATCTCACTTCTACTGAACAGCCCAGCGGGAGTATGCTGACAATTAGGAAAGAAAATAAAATTTAAAATGCCCCAAATCATACCAAATAAAGCCTGAGACCAACTGGAACTTGTTGATACACAGGACAACGTTTCTCTATGTAGGCCACTGCCACCTCCAGACTGTTTTGCTTTCTCCTGAAACATGAGGCCAATCTGTCTGTTTGCTTTTTTTACAAAAAAAAAAGTGTGTGGAATGGCTTGGCCAATAGCTATGAAACAATATTTAACTGTTGGCAAAAGCAGCTTCTATTTACTCTGGTAACTGTATTTTCATGCACTGTATTTTTCTGCTTTTGTATTTTGAGCAAGTAATCTCCCTGGGGGGTCACAATTCTCACCTGCTTGAGCTCTCAAGTCCACTGCACCTGCACACGGTGTGGAGAGAGTTGCCCTTGTGAGCTGCTGGATTAAACTACACTAGTATTTTTTTTTTCTGCAGAATAAACTTGTCTTATTCTCTTTTGTCCCTGCTCTACCATGACACATTTGTGCTAATTGCATTATTTCAGTGGTCTCAGGAGTCCTTTGGAAAATAAGAAGTGCCAGTGTTAGTGGGACAAAGGCACTTACGCTTTATTGGCCAGTGTTTTCCATGGCCATAATACTAAAGCTGAACAAATAGGCTAGACCTAAATGAACACAAATCCACAGTCAGCACCTTGGAGCTGCCAGCCTTGGTTCTGCCTTGAGCAGGAGGCAAGGGGAGGCTTTCAGGGTCTCCCCAGATGCAATGAGCAGCCCGTTCCCCTGCATCCCGGAGAGAGCCCATAGGTTTCAGAAAGGCCCTCAGTGATGAACAAGCACAGCCTCTGCATACCACATGGATCAAGGGCTTTACATTGGAAATGGGTGTGATCCCAGGTGGGCTATTCCTCTCCCTGTACCCCATGAACACTTCCTGTGAGATGGACCCTCCTGGGGGCTTTGGCACCAGCAGGTGAACAGTATAGTGTAGGTGTTCACATCCAAAAGATTATATGAGGAACACAGATCCCTGGCACAAAATTTCCTTAAAGCTATGTCAGGAAAGCAGTAGGAAGAATCCCCATATTCCTTCAGTACTACATTGAATGAGAAATAATACTTAATTCCTATATAACACTTCTCAGACACCAAAATGTTTTGTATTAGAGATCAGTGTCAGATGAGGGAGAGGAAGCAAAAGCAATAACATCACCAGGGTCACTGAAGCGTCCTGTTTCAGCCCTGACTACTAGGTTCTGGTGCTTAAACATGTAGGAGGACTTCACCGAGACTATAGGGGACCTGGTGCTCTTTTAGGCCTTCTTTCAGCTGCTCTGAGAAGTCCTAGACTATGTCCAGTACATGGAACTGGAAAATGATGAGAACACTGCCAGTGCTGAGTGTAAGGGCATAGAAGCTTTTCAGGAACGCACAAATATTTAATTCTCTTTAGCATCTTATAATCATCTATATATTTATTCCCTAACTACCCTTATCCAGAGAACATCATTCTTACCCTTTTATGCATGAGAATTGTCAGCTTTCTCACCTCCAGAAAGGCTAGTGATGTAGGCAGAGTCTGGAAAGAGGTTTGTGCTCACTCCCCCACAGCCCAGGCAAGCAGCTGTCCTCTCTCCAGCCCTTCCTGCCTAACAGTGTAAGCAAACCCATGCACAGCTGCCTGCAGAGAAGCTCTCAGCATCTGTAGAGCCGGCATCACTATTTGCCCCTTAAAGTAGTCATAGAAAGCTAATTAGAATGGCAAGTAAAGTGTACTAAAGGGAAGAAAAAAGAAGAGAAAGGACTGAAAATAGGGTTTTATTTGGCCATACAAATAGACAAAGAGATAAAACTTGGATAGCAGGAGAAGAGTTTGAAACAGCTTTTGGTGCATTCAATCTATTGCCTCTTCAGTCCTGGTGGAAAAGATCACACATATCATCTTACAGTGTTTATTGTTCTCAGTAAAGATCTGCACCAGTGGACCTCTCACACTGGCTTCATACTCCATTTTATTGGCTTCTTGTTAACACTTATCAGCTGAAACAACATCATAGCAACACAGAGTCCAGAAGAGTGTATTTAACAGTGCCATTAGAAGACTGTGCGTATTTGTAGGGGGAAGTCTACTTTTTTTTTTTTCTTAAAGCAAAAGATAATAATACTAAAGTCTGCAGACTCTGACAATTGGAGACAGACCTGTTGCTTGCCCAGAGGTAGCTACTGACATGCAACAGTTTTGTAAAGCCTTCAAGTTATTAAGTTTGGACTTTTTCTAATTATAGCAGGTGGAGTCCTTCCATGATGTACAAAGGATAAGACAGAGGATGGATGAAAGACCTGCCTCTGCATACTTTCCTTACAATTTCTCAGGTATATGCCCTCTGAGCAACGGTGTCCAATTGTCCGAAGACAAGAGATGATGGCACCCTGTAAATCAGCAACGGAACAGCCTTTACCATTGTTTTATCACATCCTAGTAATAAAAATAAAGCTTCATGGAAAAACATGGAGAAATTCTGCTATGTTCGGTCCATAAAACAATCATGACCAATCCACTGGCAATAGGAGAGAGGTCTCCCAGTTTTTTCTGATGCTGTAACCTTATTTACAACTTACAGGTTATGAGAGACCAAATATTCACTGTTGGCAGTGCCTGAGCAGGTTGTTTGCTACAGGTCTGTGGATTAAAGAGATAAAGACTTTCAGGTAAACACTAACTGGAGAAAATGGTCTGCATCCATTGCAGTTTGACCAGTGACGCAGGAACCCATGTGTGTCACGCAGCACCTTCACTGGTCTGCATCATGGTATCACAAAACCTTAGGAAAACAGTCAGTAAGCTAAGCTCTCAGGTCTTGTGAGGGCAATGAACTGAATGGAGAAGTGTATGATGGAACATAGAAAAACCACGTATGGTTTTTTTGCACTCTTCTTCCATGGAATAGGATCCACGAGAGTTGTGTAGCCTACACACAAACTCACACCATAAACACTTATTCTTAACATGGAATATCTGCAGTCTATCTGAGTTTTATTAATACTAAACAGTGAAAAAAAGCAGTTGGTCCAAAGTTACAAATATTTACATCTTGTAAACCTGTTTGTTTGTACTTGATTTAAAGCATATGGTTAGTCTCTTATATGTGCTTTATTGGATCAGGGTCGAGATGTCCTGTTGAAGAAAAAATGAGACACACTACAGATCTACAGAAGGGAAGAGATCTACAGAATAAGGTGGATTTACCCAAAGATGCCCTAAAGATCAGGATGCCTATAAGAGAGCATTCCCTGTCATCCCTCTTTTCAGACTTGCAAACAGTCAGTTAGCCATCTTAGAATAAACAGTGTGGCCAGCTGAGAAAAGCAGCTATATGACAGCCTCTGTATACATCCCACATCACCAGCAGCAGGGAGAACAAAGGGTGAATTGAGAACACTGCAAGTTTGGTTCGGTTCAGTGTAAAAAGAAATGCCCTACTGATCCTTTCTAGATTCCTTTCTCTTCCAAATGTTTCCCAGTTACACATAATATTTCCCAATTATATATAATTTTCTCTGAAAGTACCAGAAGTGTTTTATTATGGACTCTGGAAACTGACCCTAAAGGAATTACTTGGCATTTCTTCCTTAAATGAAATGAAACAAATTTTCTTTCCTGAAATGAAAATAGGTCTGTCATGGGTTCTACTCTTCAATAAACAAATCTAAGGTGATTTAATTGCTCTTGGATTAGATAAGACAAACTCTATTTCTGATTCAACTGTAATCAAAGTTAATAAAGAAAATAAGAAGACAGAACTATAATGGGTCTCTGGGTCACTGATCTGAAATCATGATGAAATTCACTTTCTCAAGGCAGGTCCAAGATAAGGACACAATAAAATCCTAGTATCCTCAGTCTCAGCCACTTGCTCTGTTATAATATAAAAAATTAAACATGTCCCAAATAATATTTAAGGTGTATCATACTCATAGGATATATATGCAAAGAAAATTTATCTTCTTTCTCCAATTCAATGGAATTCTCATGAGAGAACAATGACCAAGTTAAAAGCTCAGCAAAGGCAAATAAGGAAACAACTCCACATCTTCCTGAAAAGATGTGAAAATAACGTTAACTGGATAGAGTCATGTTTTGTTTTTGCTTTCTTGACAACCCAGAGAATGGTAATGAATTACACTGCTAACTGGAACATAATTTTGTCTGTAAGGGATCAGGGGAAATTTAGATGTGGGACTATCGCAGATAATGAGAGGCAACTGGGAGTTTTCAGAAGAGCCGAGAAATTGGCATGTGAAAATAATATTTATAGATTTTACAGTATTTACTGACAGATACTATTGGAAAAGCCTCTTTGTTTTTAACTATAAACCTTGGTAGAAAGGGAATTAGGATACCTGGTGTTAAAATCTCCTCAAATCCTTCAAAGCTTTAACTGAAGATCTAATGTTTTGGCTGGTACACTGGAGTTTGCTTAGCTGGTACAAATCATATTTCCAGGAAAATTTGTACATCACACTCCCAGATGTCAGCCAGATGATACAAGGATCTTTTGGCTTGGAAGCTTCTTATCTCCTTTTCTGTTTTGCTTAAGAAGAAAAGAATTGCTTGTACGTTGTTTACAAAGATTTCAGCATGGTGCCTGCTATTTTAGCCACTAACACAAACAACCTTGACAATCGGAACACATTTTTTTCATCCTTCTTCATCCAGAAAAGTAAGCAGTCATCAATTACAATCCCACACATAAAATACAAATTTAGCAGTACAGAAATGAAAACTAAAGCAATTTGTACCTTTACTACTCCAAGGGGATTCATTCTTGCTCTGTTTACTATGAAATATTTCCTCTCTTGAAGTCAAAGTTACATCAATGTCGCCGACCTTAAGTTGAATCACAGCAAGAAGATGATATCCTGGTATTCCTGGCATTCCTGGCATCATCTCCTCTTTACTGAACTTTCTAGTTAGTATGTGTTTTAAAACAGCAATCAAGCATTTGCTTTCTTTAGGTTGCAGTCAAGTTTGATTTTTTTGAGTTGATATCATCAAACTCAACACTAAAAAATGCATTTTAAAAAACCTGATTTTTAACTGATATCCAGTAAACAAATAACCTTAATCAGCAAAGTATGTAAAATGTTTCTCTACCCACTACATAATATTTCTTAATAATAGCTGAGTCATGACACTAACAAGCTAAAATGTAAAAGCACATTAATATCTGTGGAAGCATAGGTTTCTGTTCACCTTTTTATGATCAGCTTGGAAAACAGAAAGACAGTTCCAACCAAACAATCCTGTTTCACTTTCAGCTCTTACCCTTCTTTTGCCTCGGAAACAACTGGAATGTTAATATGGGTGTTCATTCTTCTAGTCTGTCATTTCCCCTATTTATAAAGTTATTGGTCCCAGTAACATAGCATTTCACACACAGGTGTGTACACGTACACACATATGTCCACAGATGCATGCTGATCACAGTACATTATAAATTAGCAGGGTAAGTAAAGGAAGAGAACTCTGTGTTGCGCTGACTCTTGCTGAAAACCATGTCACAGAAAATGTATAAATGGTGCATCTCCGTCCCCAACACATCTGAAGGTACTTTGTGTCTTCACTGCTGAAGTGCACATTTGAGTGTATGGGCGCATTTATATTGAGCCTCTCAACACTCCCCTGTATCCAAGAACGAAAACATTATTACTCTGCTGCTCAACCCACATGTTTTAATACACTTCTGCAACTCCAAACTGACTCCAGCATGGTGAATGAAGCCACTCAGGATTTAGGCTTATTTAAATTAAGGTAGAAGAGTTTGAAGAGTTAGCTGCCTGTGCCCCACTGTGTTTGACCTGTATCAGACCAGCCCAAAGGTGATCCCTGTGACAAGCAGTTTGAGTGGAAGACAATTAATCCTCACTAAGATCTGGAGATGTTTTAAAGTTCCTCTCTCACTCCATGGTCTAGAGAAGAAACGTGGAGCAGATGTGCCTCACAGAGCATCATAAACTAGGTGGAATTCTCTGGGGCTTACATAACAAACACAAAAACCTACATGTAACAGTAGACAATAGCCACCTGCCCTGTGCTGGGCTCTGTTACAGTAGCACAGCAACACTAATTTTGTGTGATGGTGTCTTGTGTGATTTTGTGGGCTGGCATGGAATTATTATTCTCATTTTCCTTGAACATGAGATTAGAATTTAAATCCAAAGCCTGATGGGCTTTTTCATACAGTATTTCGAATTGATGTGTTTAGGTGGGAAAATCAGAACAACTGCATCAGTTGGATATTTGGCTGAACCTGATGCATCTACTTTTGAGCATATGGTTTATTGAATTGTAATACTTCTCGAGATAATTCTGCCTGCCTTATTCTGAAGGATTTGTATTCTCAAGTAGAACATGCACAAGAATAAAGATTTTGATTGCAGCTTTAATATCAAAGTAATATTGACTAAGCAGACCACTAACAATTTAGATAAAGGGATGCAATATAACAATTAATGAGCTATACACAAATTCCTCATTGTTCATTAACCCTTAGGAATCTGCATATTTGCATATAGACCATATCTTCCTTTCATTTTGTCCACACTCTAAAAGATGGTAGAGTTCTCAAAACATGGTATTCAGAGGTTGTTTTAATGTATGGTAAAAGTGATATACATACACGTTATGAAATAATACGTACAAAGCACTAGTAATGGTCTTAACAGAGGTAATAGAATTTACTGTAATTTCTACAGGGTAAAATTTTAGTTAATATCCATTACAAAATCAGAGCTGGGTTTGCAAGATCAGTCAGCCTGGGGCAAAACTCTACTTGAAAGATCAGTAGCATAGGAAAGTTTTCAGGGAATGGGTTACCCACTGCCTTATTCTCAAATTCAGCCCCAGCAAAAATGAAAACAACCCAAGGCCTACTTTGTTTGTGCATGCAATATTTTAATTTAGCAGCACAGCAAACACCTCGTGCTCTTGTTGTACATGTTACAGCAACTGGCATGCTCTGGAGAAGTCCAGATACGGCAGTCACATGGTGTCATGAAAACCATCCCTTTTCCCATGTTCTTTGACCTTGTTAGTTGTGGTAAAAAGGGTGGAATTATGAATCCTGAAAAAATGCCATAAAAATCCAAAATCCTTCCTCCCTTTTATTTTCTTGACTCTGTCATGACTCTTCATGAGGTCCTTGGGGTGAGATCATTAGAGTCAGTTACCACAGCTGCTTCTCCCTTTGGATGTTCTTATTCCTCCCTATTTTTTTGGCTCTATTTGTATATTTTCTTGATTATTTGACAGAGTAGTTTAGGTTGGAAATGGCAGAAATACATAGATGTATATTAGCCAGATCAAAGAAAAGTATTTCTACTGACGACAAGGGGAATACATTACAGTAGGCTACAACTCAGGACTTTTCATCACTGAATTTGACATTCAGGTGACCTACATACAAATGACACAGAATTATTGTCCCTGTTTTACAAATGGAGAGCAGAGATCTGAGGTATATTAAAGCGGTTTTCCCAAGGACACACCACAAGTCTCTAACTGAGCCAGAGCTCAAGGAAAGGGTTCCTGGAGGCCATCCCAGCATCCCA
The DNA here is from genome assembly GCF_003031625.1 of Empidonax traillii. NCBI lineage: Eukaryota > Metazoa > Chordata > Aves > Passeriformes > Tyrannidae > Empidonax > Empidonax traillii. The sequence continues at coordinate 238,600 of NW_020955683.1, forward strand.
TCCTCCTGGCAACTGAAAACACTAAAAGGTCATAAAAGTGTATGAGACAACGGAGTGAATCATGTCTGTAATTCATTCACTTGAGCTTTGTTTTCATTCATAAACTCATCAAAGATCAGAGTCCCTGAAGTGAGTTATAGTCCCATCTTCAGTGAAAAACTGTTTGTTAATCTCAAATGGACCTTTGCCTTTATGGCTATGCCGTGGGAGCAGTTAATATACTTTCATTTACTTTTTTTATTGTTAGCTCAAATATTAATGATGTCAGCTGTCTTCCCAGCTATATCAACAGGGAATACCTGTACAGAGCAGTATCCCCACCTGCATGGTAAATGGATTACCTTTTCCATGGTGCTTGTGTAAATGTAACTCAAACCCATAGCAATCAGTAGTGAGAGGTCCATCAAATGAAAAGGATTTTGGATGAACTCCACTTTTCCTAGTCCTAAATCACCCACCTGTGTATTGAATAGACCAATATTACTTGATATTCACATACAAATATGAAACTTTTAGCTCTTCATCTGAACCTAAGAAAGTTGGTAGTGGAGGAGTCTGCAGGGCAAGAGCTGGTTTTCTCTTTCCCATGGAGCAGAGCAGTCCTAGAAGAGATGCTTTGTGGTTGTGGCTTCCTCACAGCTCATAGACAGGGTAGCAATCCTTTTCCAAACTAAAGATTCATCCCAAGCAAGTTTTTTTAATTTTTCCTTAGACAAGGAGGGAAAGTTCTGTGTTCATAAAGAAGCAGACTCCCTTTCTCTGAGTAGCACTTAGTGACCATTCTCTGTTTTAGTAAAGGTACAAAATATATCCTTAAAAATAAGTACTTTCTCATAAAATATAAAATCTTTGTCATCTTGGTTTGAAAGCATTTCTAATTGCTATTTAAGGAAAGCAATACACTAGGATTGCATTATCACAAGAGATTGTGGTTATGAAGATTCCTGTGGCTTTCTGATATGTGTGCTTGGTAGCTATTTCAGTTGTTTCATATAGCATTTATATGTATGGCACATATCTAATTGTTCCCAAGGCTCACCAGTACCATGAAATTATAAATTTTAATTTTAAAATGTTTGTACACAACTAAACAAATCCAAGGTGGATAGTAACAATAATCAAGGTGGATAGTAACAATATTCAAGGTACAAGCAAATAGAAAATGAGACAGACAAAAAAAATAACCCATCATTTTAGAGCTGGGGTTCTTTACTTTAGAAAAAGGGTCTCAGAAAAAAATCTTACTCTGCATTTTCTCCCCTGGTACATCAAAGTTAAAAATCAAATCAATACCATCTTAATATTAGACAGTGGTGACAGCATGCGGACATCAGTGTTGTAATTAAAAAGCCATTCAACTCAGTTGGTAAAATGTAATTTTAGCTGTAGTCACAGGCTGTTTCTAAGCAATCTATTTACCCCAAAATGTCCTCAGGCATGGACTGAAGAGTGTGAAATGATCGAGTTTTAGTTATCCTCATACATAACAAATTTCAATTATAATTCCTACTGTAAAAAATGTTATAATAATATTACACCAAAGTCCCTATGCTAACTGACATAGGATACAAGAGGAGGAAAAAACTTTCTTTGCTTTACTGCTCCCATTATTCTTATTTTACATGGGACTTTTTCCCTGAGCCTGCAGAGGGGCTAATTCCAGCTGTTTACTGAGGCAACACGCTGTGCTGCTCCAGTCCATGGCCCACACCAAGAAACGGTCCTGGATAATCTTGCTGTGAGATTTCCCCTTGCTCCAACAAGGATCATTAGAGGAATGTCCTTCATTGCTTAAAGACTGGCAGAGCTCTGGCTTTAGATACTGCTCACAGGAAAAGCTTAGGGCCACTCATTAAAGTAGCAGCTAAATTAATGGTAAGCAAAATTAAATAAAATGCACATAGCATTTAACTTTCTAGGCTAAAACTATCAACCAATTAAACCAAATAGCATGCCTGAATTAAATATTAAACTTATTTATAGATTTAAAAAATGAGGCAGAAAATCAAAAGGCTAGTTTTGAGGATTGTACTCCAAGACTGTTCTAAAATAAGCATTTCTTCTAGGTTAACTTATTTCTTTCTGGAATACTGTGTGCCCATAACCAACTTTGTCCCAGCTGTAAATCGTTTGATATACTACTGCACATTATGAAGTCCACAGAGATGGACCTGCTCTCAACGCCACCCCATCTCCAAACATTTCCACATCCCCATCTGTATCCACGTCTCCTGCACTGTCTGCACATCTGCTCGCTCCTCTGTCTCCTTGGCAACTTCCCTGCCACCATATCACTCTGCCATGGATTTATGCTGGAGGGAGCCACCTTTCTGGTTAAAAGCAAATGATGCTTCAGGACCTGTGGACTGTCCTGTTCTTTCCAGTCCAGGGGCAATGGGATACTCTTCCCCCTCAATCACATCAAAAACTGTTACCTCGACACGTAAAAGTGAGGGTGTACAGGCTTTTGGACTGTTTTATAAACATCTTCCAGAAGCTGACAAGACTTCTGCTAGTCCTCAGGAGGTCTGTGGCTGTGTTAGGTAGGTAGCTCCTGTAGCTGCCAAACATTTCACCCCTCACCTCCGTGTATTCCTGAGGGGCTGAACACGATGCAGGCCAGGAGACTGGTTTAGAAAGCCAGAGCTTGAAGTCTGAAGAATTCAGAAGCTGTCAGAGCTCTTGAAATCCAGCAAGTCCCCAAACCACAGCTTGGACTGGTTGGCATAGGGAATGTAAATGCAGTAGTAAAAGCAATCATTTGTGGTAAATATTGAATAAAAGTTTCTTTTTTTTTTCTTTTTTTTTTTTTTTTTCTTTTTTCCCCAGGAAAGGCAGAAATAAAAGTAGAAGCAGTGAGATAATATATTTGTTTAGTTCTGTGCTAGACCTTACAGGAAAAATAGATGTTTAAATAAAAAGACAAATCACACTGCAATATGCAGTGCAAATGCATATGCAACTTGTCATTTTCTACTCTCTACTCTTGTCATAGCAGCTATTATTCTCTCACCTTTGCTCAGTGAGCCTGGCACTACCAAAAGTAGTGGTGGGCAGCTAAGAATACCATATGTATTGCAAGGCAGATGGTTTGAAGTACAGCCGTTTCAACTGTAGTGTCAGATGAAAAGTTTAGAACCATTTTCTTAACTCTCAGTTTCATCAGTGCCCTCAGACCCAAGTTGATACATGGTACAATGAGCCAAGTCTTGCAGGACAGAGGTTTCCAACCCTTAGGGCTGCTGTGGGATGCAGGTTATTGTATGCTGCATCTTATGCCGACCTGTGCATGTTAAAAAGTGAAAACACATAAATTAAAGAGCATGCCCAAATCTGGCATATAGATGGCTCCTGTTTCTGCAGCAGAGACGGGGCACCACACAAGAAGTAGCAAGAAAGCCAATTTTCTGAATTTTTCACAGCCTCTCTCTGCAGAACTCTATCCTTCTTTGTGGGAGATTCTGCACTATAGCATGCTTCAAAGGAAGGTCAACTTGCAGAAACACACATGCTGGTCAGTCTCTGCTGCTTCTCTTTAGCTAGTCAAACCAAGTCCCTAACAACCCTATTGTACCTGGCACTTTTTTCCCATCCTCAAAAATTGCCACAACTCCTCCGTTTTCTTTTCATGTATGTTTCTTTCCTATGACAGCTCAGAAGGTTTACCAAAATGAGGTGTCTTTTGCCATGTCTGTGACAGTTTACCTTGGCCAAGCTCACTGAAACCTGAGGGGAACAAGCATTCCCACATGTATTTTTAAAAAAATCACAATTTTGTCACTGTTTCCAGGGCCAGGTTAAAATTTAGGGGCAAAGCTGCTTGGATTGTAGTGCAGCTGCTGGCACACAGCAGTGACCAGGGACTGGGGCCCTCACTGCCTCTGATTTGCATCAGAGGGAAATTGAAGCCAGAGAGGAGAGGACGTGTTCAGACAACTCTCACACAGATCCCAAGGGAAGGGTGAAATGATGGAGGAATACAATGATGTTTTCTGAAGCATGGTAAATGGGAGAGAAAAGGACAGAGAAGGGTTAGGGAGAGCTCATAAGGATGACTGACACGCAAACAGACCACCCTAGTGGCTTCTGGGGAGGAAAAAACTTCCCTCAGCCTTTGGGTGTAGTGCAGTGCCCAGCCTGCCAAACTGCCTTATTTTGGGGGTATGCATCTCACTCTACTCCTGCAACCAGGCAGCAAGGACAAGGGGAGTCCTGGAATGCTCCAAATGGACACAAGCCTTTTCGTTGTCCTCCGAGCAGAGAACATCCATTAGCTTTCTACCTGCATTCCTTCATGTGATCTTGAAGGCACAAACTTACGTGTGCAACATTTATTTTTAGGTTTTTAAAAGATTCTAGCTTATTCTATTGACATACAGTGATCACTATTTCTCCCTGCTGTCCTTAGTTAAAACTACATTAAATGACATTGTATTTATATTCATGGTATGTTACTGGAGCAATGAATTAAATTTCCCAGGCTTATTGCCATAAAAACCAAATATGGACTAAAGCAGATCTCATATGCAGCCTTGTAGGAGCCCTGTGTGATCCACAGAAAGGGCTCCTCACCACAAAATGACCAGTACATTACTCATTAACCACATGTGCCTATTTGTTCAAAATTAAGAGCAAAATGTGTTCCTCACTCTTTCCTAGACGCCTTCTTCATTGCAGTGTACAACATTCAGCTGAACAAGCTGTTAAGTGGGAAGAGGAGTAGGAGGTGACCAGCTTTCCCTTCATCCTTTCAACTAGTGAGCAAAACAGCACATAGTAACTATCAGGGGGAGCACATATTTTTTAGTAGCCTGCAGGCTAAACATCCCTCCTCCATCTACCTGTCTATCTTCCCAGTGCACGCTGCACTGTCGCTCTGAAAGTGCTCAGAATATGCAGAAAGAGCTCCCAGGAAAGCCCAAGGAGCAGAACTCAACCTGACTCTTCCAGGATCGTTAGGTGAATACCAGTACTTCCTTGGCCCATAAAAGCAAGCAATAAGGTAATTTTATCTCTGGTATACAATGCAGTATTTTGCAAGACTGAAGGATCCTGAAGCATAAAATACCTAAAGTACAGATTGCTGATATTCAGGAGAGTATTAAAAGGATTTTTGTCCTGTTTTTATACTGCTCCCTAGGTATACCCTTCTGGCCACTGTTGGGCACAGGCTACTCAGTCAGGTGGCTCTTTGGTCTGACTTGATGCTAGGTATTTCCCTAAGATTTTAAATGATTTCCAGACTACTGAAACACCTCAGTATTGGTGGGTCTTCTGTGAAAAGGCCTCCAGCATGATGAGGATATGGTCTAACATGCTCACGGAACTCAAAGTCTGGTGCCTAGGACACAGAAATATCTGTATTATTAACCTCAGTACACTTTGGATACATCTATATGGGTGAATTAAACATGTCCAGAACTGTTTTCTTGCCAACTGTTTTCTGGCCTGGAACAGCTTAAATCAGTATATACAGATTTCCTAATGGGAATGGTCTCTGGACTGACCTAACTTCTGTAGCATGTCCAGGAATTGTGAGAGCTCTGGTAGGACAGGTCAAAACAGTGTCAAGGACCCTCCTAGCAATTTAACGGCTCAGACAATCAAGTTTCAGTGCCAGAGGATTTTCATCTGAGTTGTTTAATTTACTTGGGTAGCATTAGCTTTAGGGAATCCAAGAGTCTAAGCTCACTGATAGCCTTCTATATATCATCTACTGCTATTAGCAAGAGTAACAGCACTTTCTTGATAGAAATACATGCCTCCATTACAACAGCTTTGAAATGGTCTGATTTTAAGCAGGAATCAAGAGTGGCAAGCTTCCAGGTAGTCCTAAGTCAACTGCCAGTCACTCTAGGTCTGAAGCTCTATTGTCCCACAGTCACTGCCATCTGGACAGACCTAAAAGCACCAAATGAAACTGTTCATAGAAAGGAATAGGTCAGCAGCCTTCAAAGCTCTAGCCTCTTCCTCCTTAATGCTTTGGTTCAAAGCATGCACGTCCATATGTTCACAGCGACCTGCTTGTGACTGGCACCCCAATGATCTTTCTTCCAGGGTGTCTGATCCTGCCCTGGAAGTGGAGCTGGCTGCAGAGAGTGGAGGGATGTTGGGATGAACTACGAAACTTATGGAAGCTGTATTTTTTGACACTAAAATTCTTCTGACCTTTAGAGAGATGAAAATCTCACAAAAGAGGTATCATGAAGCACCCTATGAAATGGGCACTTCTACTGTGGAGCCAGCAAGAAAGCGACTCTGCACGGAGTTTCTCTCTCTGTTCTTTAACAGCTGACCATGTGCTGTTTTACCATTCTTTTAGCAGACGGTAAAGGCACTTAATATGAAGCAGCAGGACTCCTCTCTGAAAGCACAAATACAAACATTTCCTGCAGAACACAACATGATGTAAAACTGGCTGCCAGGGTAGTTTTCTGGTGATGTGTTCCCAGGCCCTCTGACTAAGTAGTGTTTGAAGATACGCAGCTTCTGGGTCCCAGACCATGGTGAGTAGTGGGAAGGCCCCATGGCAGGGTCATGGTGTTGGGAGCACACTGCTCCAGGAGCCCCAGCTGTGGGTCCCATCTGAAGCATATAATGAGGAGTAGAAATGTCTCAGTTCTGCATTTCAAACTGGTACAGGTCTCACAGAAGTAAGGTGAAAATTTTTTCAGTTTGCTTTTGGGCAGTAGGGTCAGGCAGGCTCTCATGCCAAGGAATACATGATTAGAAGGTCTCCAAATCATGGTGAGAGCTCAGGAAATCAGTGTATCCCCATCTTTTTACTTTATAATTAAGACAGATTAGAGACAGAGTGCCCTGTTCTTGGCAAGTGCACGTTTCCATCTCTTTCCCAGCTTTGGCTGAGCAGAGGTGGCATCCAGATCAGCAGCAGCTGGACTCACACTCTGATGTAGGATAGTTGCATAATATCATGTGTTCTCTTCTGTTCTCCTCCCTCACCTCACTGGGGATCTTTCGTGATAAAAACAGTAAAAAGCTCTTGATTTATTTTGCTGACTAGAACATTTCATTATATTGATTCAGCTCATGAAAGCCCCACAAGGAAATGGAAAATAGCCCATTATTTTTAATTTCCAATTGGAAAAGTTACAACACATTTCTATTTATGATGTGCACTTTTTTTTTTTTTAATCTAAATCATCAAATTCAGCACTTATTTTTAGAACAGTCTATTTCTATAGTTAAGGAAAGACTAAGGCTTGAACTTGTGTTTCTCTATATCACAAGCTGCTGAGGTTCAAAGAGATTATTCATATATATTTTGCACAGAGTTGGTGAGGAGGTGAAACTGCCAAATATCCTGAACTTCTCTATTTTGGGAGAAATGGTGGGCTAGGATGATCTTATAAAATATATTCACGGCTTAAATTGAACAATTTAACACTCTGAAGCTTAAGTAAAAAATTAATAGAAGGCAAATCTTTGAAGTGGTGGCATGTGTGTAAGCCTCTTGTCCCCTGCAGCCAAAAAAAAAAGTCATCAAGGCTTCAGACAAGCAGCATTAAGCATTTGAATTCTCCATAAAAATATTCGTGATGTAGAGCAATTACTTGTTTCTGATATTAAAGAAAAGTTGCTAAAATGTGTTTATTTTGCCTCTCACTGTGTAATATCCTTTGGAATATTTGCTTTACATGACTTATGCCTCATGGTAGATTCATCTTTTGTGGTGCAATCATGTACCCCCATGCACGTACACATGTGTACATATATATTTATTCACACACACACACACACACACACACACAGAACAAATAAACTAAATGGCCAGAAATTCTTGGCATGCACTCTGTTATTTCCATGTTGCTCTTGCTTGAAGCACTTTTAACATTTTACTTGACTTGAAAACTTAGTAAGGTAGATGGATTAAGGAAAAAAAAAAACAAAGGTTGAAAGGATGAATAGCTTAGAGAATAAAGCACTGGGCACTTACAGTACTGCTGGCATTGAATGCAAGGAATCAGTCCTACAGACCTCAAAAGGGTGAGGAATGAAACTCAAACACACCCGGTTTGGTCAGCCCCAAAAACCTGACCGAACAAAGACATCCCAAACCTGCAGCTTGGGTTAAAGAGCTAAGACACTAATCCAGTACAAAGGGCTTTATTCAGACTGTTTACCCTTTTGTATGTATGTATATACAATCAAAACTAATTTTTTTTCAGACCCTGATGTGAACCAGTGCTCTATACAAATCTGTGGGGAAAAAGTCCAGCAAGTTATTTCACTGACAAAAGTGGTCTTTATGTTGCTTCAAAAGTGGCCTTTACTCTTTGCAAAGTTCCTTTAGAATAAGGTCTGCAAGGAATTTTGTGGAAAACAGAGCTACTTTACAGTATTTTCTTTGCATTGACTCTTTAAACATACTAAATCTGTGCTTTGTTAACTCAGCATTCAAATGTAGAGAAATCCAAAGAGCAGGTCAACTTTCTGTCCCTAACGACAGCTTTCCCTCTCAACCGGCCAATGGCCTGGTCACACAACCTAACCTTCTGCCCTGGAAGATTTATCATCAGCTTTGCATGCGTTCTTGTTGCTTTGAACTAAATGGGGCTACTCAACGTGCCTTAAAATTTAGTGCCTGCATATGCCTTTGCTAGATCGAACCCCCAAGAGTTATTAGTGCCAAAAGCTAATTGCAGATGTTGTGCTCTTGATAGTGTGTCCAAAATTTAGTGTAACGCGTGTCTTGCTGTCTTGATTAAACTGCAGGCTCTTCAGGGAGTGGGAGACCTTTCATTTTCTGTAGTTTTCAGTGTACCAAGACTCTAACTTCACATAGGGTCTTTAGGTGCTGCCATAATATAGACAAATAGAAGACAACAGAAAAAGGTGCCACCAAAGAAAATGAAAGATGTGAAGGGCAATAAATAAAGCTAATTTAACCCATCTGAAAACAACTGATTAAAGCAGCAATCACACCAGAAATAAGGTAAAAAATGGAAATATTTCCATAAACATTTTCTACCCTTCTCAGAGGAGCAGTGCAAAGACAATGCATCATTCATCCCTACCCAAACCTTGCTATGATTTATTACTTCTTAAATAATAAAAAAAAAAGACATCCTCTGTGATTTTAGTTGCAAAGTGTTTTTGCAATACTTCTCAAGAGAAATCCATGCTTATACTGAAAAACCTTACAATATCTCCTTAACCACTAAAAATACAAGCTTCCAAGAGTTTCTAGAAGCTGGAAATGGATCAAATAACACACGGGTCCAAACCTTCTGCTTCCTGTCTGTGGATATTAAGTATATTGCTGTGAATATAGAGCTGAAAGACTATTCAGATGCAAGAAGGCAATACTCAATTTCTCCTCCCAAAGACAGTTTCTTTGTCAGAATTAGAGGAATTCTAAAGGGCTTTTCACTCGCACAAAAAGCCGCCTGCCACCAATGATCATGGTTAAACAAAAAGCATGTCCAATAGAGCAAGCCACTCATGTGACTATCATTTGCAACCCAGGTACTGGGAGAAAATGCTGGCTGCATACTTTGATCTAAATATACCCCAATTAAGGTTTGACCGATTATCTGTGCTCACAGAGTGGAGGTTGGCGAATTTAACAAACGGGAATGAGGAAACTTGGGTTTATGGAGTAATTTAACAAAGGCAACATAATGGCAATAACATAGGAGCAGCAGACCACCTGCTCCTCGGCTGGGTTCACTTTCTCATGGACATGTCACGCTGTAGAGCTCCTCACACAAATAAACCAAGAAATAAGTAATTCTCCTGGAGAGCAATTGTTTAAATGACCAGTCCTGAAATTACACCCTGATGGAAACTTATATTAGGTGATATTTTTTAAACCAGTTTGAGGAAATCGAAGGTCTCATTGATTACAGCAGAAGTTTTAACCAAAGGATGCCTGAAAACAACATTTTGCACTTTGAGAATTATATGTGCATTTTGCCAAAAAGTTGTAGGGTGCAGGAGAAAATCTTCATGAAAACAGCCTACAGTAAGTAAAGGAAAGCATTAGCCTTTCTTTTAGCTCTTTTATGTCACCATTTAACCTATTTGCCAGATTCAGACCTTTGTTATTTGTGTAAGTTATAATTCTTTTTTTTTTTTTTTTACCTTGTGTCAGCTGTTTTGTCCTCATTAATATATTTGCTCCGTTTCTACTGCGCAACATAGAGCGCAATTTTGAAGTAATAAGTGCAATGATACGAAACCAGGTTGTGCCATGTGATTGACACCAACGGATCTAGAAGATAAAACTGCAGTATGAAGTACCTTTCTTGCATTAGTGGATGAGAGGAAAGAGGCTAAAACATAATGGAATAATGGCATAACTGGACAGAAGGCTCTGAAAACAGTATTAGGAGGGGGGTATTTCACAGCTGTGAACAAAAAAAGGGGAAAAAAATCACAGTCACTACGAGCTGCTCCAAAGACTGAAAAACTATTGAGATGGGATGCTTTCCCAGAATATCTGGTCTGGATCCTAAGGGACTAATTTTGCTTTCAGGTGACCTATGGACGTGAGTCAGCACCTTGGGTAAGCATTTGAAAATAGATGCCCATGCACCATTTGTTTCTTTCCTCTTGCCACTGATATAAATGACAATTAATATGCACATCTGAACATGCATATTCACTGTGGGACTGCAGACACTAGAGACCTTTGCTTCATTGTCATAATGTGTTTTTTCCCATGAGTAAATTTACTGCTAATTCTTTCAGCTCTCACAACAGCATTGTTAAAAATAGAAAAGAAAAAAAAGTATTATTCAGACACAGTTTGTAAGAAATCTTAAAGTTTTGGTTGAAAATATGTTGACACAGATGTTGTATGAGTTCATGTCTGACAGCCTACTCTGCAGACGGGGTTTCCTGAACGGAGTAAGCACGAGATTTAATTCACCTCACTTCAAAAGTCTTAAACATAGATGTTCTAACCACTCTGTTCTTTCTTCACTGTTGGTAGAGAAAAAAAAAAAATCTTTTCAGAGAACCATTCATCTTAAGTTTTTTAGACAGCTACACTGCTTGAATTGCCTCTAGAGGGGCCTATTTTCCTCCATTACAGTGAAAGTCTAAATTGAGGAGCTTCAGCTGAGATGACTAACTCCTAGTTATCTGCTTTAGGGTAGATCTTTTCCAAATATCCATGGATTCCAAATATCCATGCCTTTCTTGCATGTCAGGCAGGCTCCAGTCTGTGCATGCTGGGGTACTGAATGCATCAGAGAAGGCTGGACCATGCAGATAAATGAAACTGCTCTTAAACTCATTAACAAATGATGAGGAAAAAGAGACGGATCTGTTTGGAAGGGACCTGGCTGTAAGAGACTTATTTCTGGATCTAAACCTGGACTTTGGGATACAAAAGCCACTGGAAAAGAGCAGGGGCCAAAATCTGGATCAGGGTTGCCACTGCTCTGCTTGTGTTTATAAAATGTCTCAGGTCAGTGATTGGCACTAAGTGCCACATGCAACATAAACCCTACACACTCTGGAACCAGTTCAGGGTCATGTGTCAGCATAAACTCACAATTTCTTCTATTTATCAGTTCCTGTCACAACTGGAACATTAAGGCAGCAGAGATTTGGGGTGTGTGTGTGTTAATCTTACTTTACTGTGAAAATGTTCATGATAGCCCTTATGCTATCAAGATGTAATGCTGCTGATTAAATTACAAATGACACACTACATCAATTCTTATTAGAGATGCTCAGGTCTCTGAGTATGTACACTCGTGGCTTATACCTCTCTTTCCCATTTCTCATAACATTCAACCTGGTAATTATCAGCAAAGATTTCAGACCAGACTTGAGGTAGTCACGCATTTCACTGTCAATCAAGGATTTTATTTTTTTTGGCAATGTTTATCTGATATCAGGGGTCAGAGGTTTTTAACCCTACTTCCCCTGGTGAACTATTACAATCCTCTGTTGGATTCTGCCGGGAAAGGAACATATCCTATTATGCTGCTATCAATTCTTCATCTTGTAGCATCACTTCACAATTCACAGATATGATATCATTAAGGTTGAAATTCTACTGTATGTCGAATGCTTTGTTTATTTCAATAAGACCTAAAAGATCTTGGGACTAGTCTTCAGATATGATGAGACTTGTCAAGAATAACTTCACCAATTTTTGGTATACTAACAATATTTTATTATTTAATGATAGTTTAAGGCTGTATCAGATACAGCTTGTTCATAACTAGTCTGAAAAAGTCGATTATCTTTTGCAAACAGTTGTCTTTCATCCTTTCTATCCAAAACACAAATACATTTGGCTGAAAACTGAAAATGTTTCATTTTTAATGCAATAGTTCAATTTTCTATTTTGATAGAGGAGAAATTTCTGTAGAAAAAAAAATAGAAGTAATCAGTTTGTTTGCTGAAAAAAATGCACTTTGGTGGAAAATGCCTGGCCAGGCAATTTCTTTGCAAGCATCTGAGCCCTATACATATACTCTATGAAAACTTTATAAGTCCTAGATAACCTCTATAAGTGGATAAACTGAGAAATGTAACATGATAGTTACTGAGAGTGGCACCTCAGCTAGTTTGGTTTTATAGTGGCACTTATGATATTTTAATAATAATAATAATAAACAACAACTCTTTTCTTTTTTTCCTACCAAGTAACAATATGATGAGAATACAAAGTTCCCCTTGGTATAATTCTGCAGCACCAACTTGGCAAAAATTTGCAAGCGATGCTGTGACAGCAGAGCTGAGAAAATGAAGCAGATAAAATTGTTGACAAAAGTAATATGACTCCTAATGGAACAATAAATAGAAGCCACCAAAGCATTTTGGCAAATAAAAAGGTGGCTCCTCTGGATGAAATTCAGTTACACACATATAAGGCAGACTGGATTTTTAGCATGACACTGCAGAGACACAAGGGCACTGACATAGTCCTAGAGTCACCTTTTAATAAGTGAAGTGTTAGGGGGCTGGGCAACCCATGGGGGTGATACAGAGCCACTTGCTTCCAGGTCACTGCTTTGAATCTGGCCCCGGCTGATGCCAGCTGAGAGCTGGAACTCTTTGATAACTGCTTGGTGGCCTTAAAAACTTTCCCTTTTTTTGGGTTCAGCATGAGTGGGTGCTTACTGCACTGGTGAATGCTGTCATGGTGGCAGGTTTAGTGTGGGGACTGTGAGGCTGGGCTTGCTGTGCAGAATGGGACAGTTTGAGTAGGGCACGTTGCTCCTGTGCCCATAACCCCGTGTATCGACTGCCGTGCTGGTGCAGCTGCATTGGCAAAGAAGCTTCCTGCAGTACACCAGTCTTGAGGACAGAGTGCTTTATTCTGCATGGTTCTTCCTCAGTATCATTCCTGAAAAGTTTTTAGTAAATATGACAATCCTAAAAATTTTTTGTTTTATGAGTAGGTCATTCTTATGCCATTTTATGTTCATCCCCCCACCTCCCACACCACCACCTGGGAGACCAAAAGCAGACTCATAAAACAGCATAACATTTTCTAGCTATTTATTTATTTGCTACACTTACTTTCTAATGGAGTGTATGCAACATCATATTTAAAACATGACCTTAGAAACTTAAAAACACATCCATTTCTCCCGAAGAATATACAGCTGCCAGAGAAAAGGGGACATTCAGTAAACTGCATGTCACTATCAGCTATTGATAGCCAGTGATTTGTTCTGAATCCAAAGGCTAAACCAACCCTCATGCTGCTGTATGTCAGATGCAATTGGTCCAAAGTCAAAGTTTTACAGCTCAGACAGGGCGCACTTTATCCTTCAGGCTGCTACTTAAGATAGCCATGACCCTGAGGAGAACCAGTCAACAAAACAGACAGACAAGAGGATGTGATTTGTATGCATCCCTGAGCCTGCTCAAATCACCTCTGACCTGCAGGTCAGGCTGCAAATGACAGCAGAGTGCATGCACCTGATCAGACAGCACATTCTCATTAGAAAGCCTGGGAAAAGGGGGCAGCTACACTGTGTTTACTCATAGACCAAATGCAATCTACCCAGGAAATGAGAAGAAAAAAGATCAATTTACCTCAACAGAAGGATGTGAGCAACATGTAAGTATGTTATGAAATTCCATATCAAACTGCTTATTCTTATAAACCCAGACAGGAGCTCTCCCGCTGGGTGATGCACCACGAAGACAGGTTAGCAACAAAAAACGGGTATTTATTTGCTGCAGAATGCCATGCCAGGAGTCTTTGCTGGGGTACATAACATCTATTCTAATAGACTGAGATCTACAATAAGAATCATTTTTAGGCTTGATTAGCTGCTGGCACTAGCTGAGCATCAGTGAAGTTTGCTGATTTGATAGTTGTATAGTCATTGCTGCTAATTTACATCTGCAGTATGCAAATTTATCCAGTAGAGAGGGTTGGATTTATCCAGCATAAGGGCAGTGTTCACATGGAAATCCAGGCTTTCTTAACTTTTGTTGTTTGGGTACGGAAGCTTATCAAGTTATCAGAGACATCAAACCCATGTTTTTTCTGCCAGGCTTCTGCAAAGTTTGGAAATAATCCGTGCTGTTTTTTTTTGGTTTAGGATAATTTCCAGCACATTTGGAGCAAGTCTGGGATTTGAAGGGTCAGTGTGTTTGTTGATTGTATTAGTTTTTGCAGAGACTAAGGACCACTCTTCATTGGTTCTCAAAGTTGGCGTTACATTTCTAATAAATTTCATCTGGCATTAGACTGAAGGCTGCAGTGCTGCCACGATCCATCTATGCTAAACAGGCCTGCCGATGGCACGGGTACATGGCATCACTCGTGCAGACACTAAGGAAATGTGATTTGTGCCTCCACTTGTCAGAAGCTGCAAGGACTGCTCTGGCTTTGGCATCAGGTCAGACTTGGGGCTACATGGGAATTGTGCTGCCCACCTATTGCCTTAGTCTGAATGGAGATCAGCTTAGCACTGATCTCTTAGCACTGATGCAACTCATCTGCCTCAGCCGTTTCTGCTTCCAGCTCTTGCCGTGAAGTGTCCTTGCTTAGTCCCACTTCTCTGCCCAGGAACAAGATGGGGCACTGGTTGCACCAGGAAAGAATTCCTGCACAGTCGCACAAACCGACCAGAGCACGGAGGTTAAATTTCCCCCATGCAATCCTCGAAAACAGCAAGTTTAGACAGAGTCCTTCTAGAGCCAATCTATCTCTAGGATATACTAGAAGTGTACTACTGATATGCTTTCTGAGTGTTCTGAGAAGTTGCTAGCGAGGACGTCAACACCATAGCCTGTAACTACTATCTTCTGAGAATAAAACTGAATGGTATTATCCAGTAATAAATGATTCTCCTTGCTTGTCGGAAACAAGGTTGAAACAGAATTCAAGGCTGGTCCTTTGCTTGGGTTGAGTGGGGACTCAACTCAGTGTGAAGGTTAGTTATTTTGAATTTTCCACAACAGATCCACACATTCATGACAGATTTGAACCATGCCATTCAGATTCATGTTTTCCAGTGATATCCATGTCATCAGAAAGCAAAGGAATCCTACACACTGGGGTTATTTTAAGAGGTATCATTCCTGTGAATTAAATAAGTGCATTTTTTCGAAGCTCTCAATATAAGATATTTGGTGACAGACACATTCTGGAGAGAAGTCATCCTTAATTTTACACAGGTGTCCAACTACCACATTATGACATTAATGCTGTTTTGAGGCTTACTAGGCAATCTCTGAGGCTCATGAGTCCATTGCCTCATGGTTGTAAGGCGTTACAGCATCCTGAGCTGGAGAAGACAGAGAATGCCTCTGACACAGCTTCCCTGTGCAGAAGAAGAAAGAAAAGAAGTGTCCCTGTGAGTATAACGAACAGGGTCACAGCACTCTGGATTCCTAGTAAAATCCTTTCCAGTATGCTGGCCACAATTCTAGGGAGAAGAATAAAAATAGACTTTGTTGCTGGAATAAAATAAGAACAGAGGAACAAGAGAACAGCTGTACTGAGTGAGACCAAAGGTCCTTCTGCTCCTGTCCCTGACAGTGTCTAGTAACAACTGCTTAGGGTAAGATTATAAGGAGAACAGCAAGGAGTGACCCTTCCCATGGAATAGTCTCACTGCATTCTGCTATCTATAATTTAGGAATTTCCTGATACAGACATGGCATCCACTGTACTTTTATTTTCTGGGTTTGTGTAGATTCTTTTTGAGCCCATTTGGTTTCTACATCCTTTTTTAGGGAGGAGTTACATGGTACAAGGAGCCTGAGAATGCCATAGATGAAGGGGTACTTTTGTTTGTCTTAAAATTACACCTAGTAATTTCATTTGGTGCTTCTCAATCACCAGACCAGGAGAAATTTTGAGATTCTGATGGGACTAGGGAGAAAACTCATGAAGTCAGAAAATCTCCATGTTGTTTATCTTTGTTGTGGTTTCTACTGCTTTACCAGCCATGCAGTTGTTGGTAGGCTGCATTGTGCTAATAGGAGCATATGGAAAGTACAAGAAATGACAGCAGAATCTGGAAAGAAATGCATTTTGGTATTGTACATGCATCTGTAGGTGTGTGTACAAGACACAAGACAAGAGATTTTGAAAGCTGTGTGTCTCTCACAAACTGCACAGCCACTTTCAAAGGCAATGAAAAGCCAAGCATTTTACAGGGATCTTTTTTTCCCAAAAGACAAAGAATGTGGCCAAATACTTCTGTTTCATCTGTGGTTATAATTCCATTGTAGTATGTTTCTCTGCTTTGTCACCCATAAAATCTAAGTAATTGCATCCCAACTATGAGCCATGCATAATACTAACATGTATAATAGATAGGACATAGATTATGAAGAGTTAGGCAAAGCAGAGTGATAGCTGTTTTCCTCAAGTTTCAGCAATGACTACAAGCAGAGTGATTTATATTTTGTGAACCACTGAGCTTTCCAAGTTTTCCAGACAAACTGATCAATTCATATGTAAATAAAATATATCATATACTATAAGAAAAGAGCAATTGATAAAGAGGATCTAGTGCTGTGGGTCTTTATGATCAAGTGAGGGAAGAATTTCTTTGTGTCACTACAAAATGTTACTCTGCCCCTGAAAGGAAGGAGACAGAAGGCTAGCTCTGTGCAAATGCCTGACTGCATGTGACTGACCCAGCAGGAGAAGGGCTGGCTCTCTTTCTTGGGCTCCTTCTGTTGCATGACACAGATCCTAAGTACGTGCCGGATGCCTCTGCCTGATTTCTTGGGGTTATTCAGGCCCAGTGATACATTTTAGAACAAGCAGGGGAATGGGCAGATCAAAAATGTAAAGCACAAGCTGTTTCTCTTGAACTTTATTTCTCTGCTGAAAACAAAGCATAGCAAATACATGTACATTTCACTTTTATGGTACACACTGATAGTGACTCCTGTTCTTGTTACAAGAAAAGATTTCATCGTTTTCCTTTTTCCTTTTGAACAGCAGTCTTTATTTAAAATTATCTTGTCCCTTCTGAAATGTGCTTTTTCAGGGTGAGTGAGCCTAGAACAGCTTGAGAAAAAATACAGTCCTTCCAAGTTGGACTGCATCTCATCAAAGTGTTTTTCCCCTTAGGATTTTATGGAATGTTACCTCACTTCATGACAGTTCACATCACAGTGTAAATGCTGAACATTTCTGTAAGTGAGGCAATGCACTGTGAAATGTCAGGCAAACGATAAAATCAATAATCTGCAAGTTATCAAAGAGAAACAAAATTCATGGATGTCAATAGTTTTTGGGTCAAAGGCAGAATGGAGCACTTTGGAACGGACAAACACTTTTGGGCTGTTTTTGTTTAAGTTTCATACCCAGACAGAACTGAAACATGACTCTTATCTGAGCAACTAGGCGCATCTTTACATGCACTTCTTCCATCTTTTATTCTTTTAGATGAGACAGTAAGATTAAAAATTACTTGTTTTCTTTTGTATCATGCCCTGGATGTATGTTCTGTAACAAAGTTAACTTGTATTCTTAACAAACACATAAAGAAACCTTTGACAATACCTACCTGATATCAATGCTGTATTTCTTTTCCATTTAGCTCTGACTGCAAAATCAAAAAATGAGGATTGGGATTCTGCTGGAACTAAGGACATGTAAAAAACCATTTTAGCCAAAAAAAGAAAAACATTCATAGAAGTGTTCTGTGCAAGTCTGAAAATACAAAATATTGGGATGAGCATCTTTTTACATTTTTTCATAAATTATTTGAAATCAAAATTGATTTTTAATGTATCAGCACTGAAATACTTTTAGCATAGTTGTTCAATTTTGACTTTCAGTTTTTAATTGAAAAAAACATTACATTTTATTGAGAATCTCCTCCCCTCACAATTTCCCATGAACAATTATAGCTACTTTTCAGACAGCTCTATTTAATTCCTCAGATGGCCATGTCCAGGAGAGAAATGCTATTGTAACTTCCCATATTCACTTTCAACTTTAAAATATGTGAGGGAAAATGTACTTAACACTGTGATTAAAATAGTGTTCTGGGTCACAGAACAAGTAAATTAAAATTGAGTGTTAATATGTTTACCGAGCTGTTCTTATTTATATGAAGGCTTTTGAAAAGAAAAAGAACACCATTGGAAAACTTGGGGAATAGGTGTAGCAGCTGTTGAAATATCTGCAGATGCACTGACAGAGGTACAGCTGGAAACGTAGTGCTTCCAAAAAATGTGCAAAGGATGGATACGGATTCTTTCATCACCCCCCCCCCCAAAAAAAAAAAAAAAAAAAAATTCCCTGGTGAAGCCAGGCAAGTGAAAACATCCCGATACAGTGATCTACAGTCAAGGCTAAGAGGTCAATGACTGCAACTAAAAGTTACCAAGATAATTATTGCTAACGCCTTGATTGGGAAAAATAAGCACCACCAAGGAAGCTTTTCAGCTTTGCATCCCTCGCAGCCTTGGGAGGGCTCCTCCGGCCAGGCATTATTTTATTGATATAAAAGGCTTTGGGCTTTATAAGCGCCGCACCTGCGGCACCGCGGTTCCTCGGGGAGTCATTCAGCGAGCTGGCAAACACTGCCCTCCTGACATCAAAAGTTCCCACTCTCCCTCACCCCTTTCAGCGGCGGGTCCCTCCCTCTCCTCTCCCCGGGCGGCTGCCCGCGGCCTGGGGAACCTCTCACTTTTTGTCCTCCCCCGACCCTTTCGGACCACATTCTATGTTTTTATTCAGGCCATCTGCTCGCCGGGGAAGGGAGGGCGGCTGCTGCCCGGCCGGCCCCCACGGCAGCTCCCGGCGGTTCCCTGTCCATCCACGCTACCATTCCAGCCGGCCGGGGCCGCGGACCGCGCAGCCTGGCGCTGGACAAGGCGGGATTTTATTTCCTCTTAAATATAGACGGAGAGGGGTAGGTTTGTGCCGGCGGCCTCCCCCTGCTCCCCCGGAGTGGTACGGCCGCCTTGTTCCTGACAGAAGTCTTTCTAAAGACCTGCTCAAGCCTCACTAAGCAGCTGTGAGTTAGGTCATTTTCCCAGGAGTTTTACATGTGGAAAACCGGGCATTAGGAAGGCCTCAGAAAAGGACACCATCTGGCCCCAGTGAAAAAAAGGATCATGACACTTTCTGTGGTACCAACAGGCCCTGATGAACCATAAAGGAATTCAGGCCTCGACTGTGATCCGATGGTGACTGGCCCAACAATCCCCCCCGTGACAGCCTCCCCCATTCAGCCCCGCAGTTATCTCATAGCACAATGGACTTTTGTGCCACGCTGTTTACCGGGGGCGTCGTCAAATCCAGTCGGATTTCTGGGCTCGGCTTCAGCGCCCCTGCTCTTTGCTGCGACATGTAACACACATCGGGAGAGATAAGGACACAAAGAAGGCGGCTTTTTCTTTTTTTTTTTTTCCCTTGGCTTTTTTTTTTTTTTTTTTTCGGCATTGAAACCCCCTCGCATTTCTTTCACTGTATGATGGAATAAAGACTAAGGCTCTGTAGTGGATGCAAGAAAGATCTTTGCTGGGAATCAAGGAATTTCTCCCCCATCAACCCCCAAGTTAAGTTAGATATTGTGGATTATGGGGAATTTGAACTACTGTTTTCTGAGAGTAAAATTTAATTAATGTGGGTCAGGATTTACAACTTACATGGAATTTTTGGGAGAAAATAAATGGATTTGTTTATTTGTTTTTAGCCAACACATCACTATTGCCCATTTCGATTTCGAAATAATTTCTGTCTAGGAAAAAAAAAAATTACAATTAGCCATATTGGGTTTATTCCACTTTCAGTTTTGTTCCTGATTTCAATGTATGAGTGTTTATTCTTGTATACAGGAAATGCCTTAGTTAGTTTGTACACTGAGGTGTAAGGCCACAAGCAGAAGTAGCCCCCCTTGCCTCCCCCCACAAAGGATGCTACCTTCTCCCTGCCATTCTCACCCCTCTGCCCCACTCCCACTGCAAGAAAGAGCCTGGGAAAATAAACAGACGTTGTAGCCTGCCCTCAAGGTCACTGCATTGACCTTGAAAGGGTAGGGGGTACCAAAATCCAGACTAAAGGAGCCTGCAGAGAAAGAGACCTGCTGCCTCCTGCATGACTCCCCAGTTTAACCCAGTCTTGGTGGTACTTCCACTCTTTAGGCTCCTGTGGCACCACTGGTACTGAGTCCATCTGTGCTGCTGGCACCCCAAACTAGGCATGCTCCTGAGGTCAAGCCCAGCAACTTTGACATCATCCAAAAACTATCCAGAGGCTGACACAGCTCAGGCAGCAAGTGCTTAAGGACAAATGTGACACATGGCTCCCCGTTAGGGTTGAAATGGGCTAAATTTGGCTGGAGGTCTTGGGCCTGGTGTGACTCCGCAAGAAAGACCTAGTACTGATGTCACAGGGATTTGACTGAGTTATGATTGACTTTGATTTGAAGTGATGACAGATGGATACCAGACATGAATCTAGCTGTTTGTCCTTCCAGTTTTGTGTTTGTGTACCCACTGAGAGAGCATTTCTTGTGCCCCCTTGTTGCCCTCACCCTTCTGTGCTGCAGCCTCTGCAGAGCCCAGATCCCCCTGGTGTGAAGGTGAGCAGGCATATACAGCCAGAGCATGCCTGCCTCACATCCACTGTATGTGACAAGTAACAGAGGTGTCCCCAGGGACTGAAATGCCATTTATCCTTCTTTTGGGAAGGAGAGAGGAGGAACTGATATATTCAGGGCTCTCAACAAGTTAGTACCAGAGATGGATAATAAACCACATGTCCTGGAGTATCAGCCCAATGCTTCAAAGTATTTATGCAAGTTTGTGTTAAAACAGATCTCCAAACTCTTACTAGCTTGTTTGAGTGCCTAATTGAGCTTTGCACACCCAAACAGAGGTAAGAAGGGTAAGGGAAACATTTAATTGCAAGGTTTCATTCATTGCCTTAACTGGTGACCTCAGACAGCAGCATATTACCTGTGGCTTTTCTACACTCTGCTTATTACATGGGCCTTCCCAGCACAAAAAGAGGACCTCTCCAAATGGCGCCGTATTACTCAAGAGGTACCCAGTAGCACATGTGATGGCAATCTACAGTTTTTAACGAGATCACTCACTCCCTTATTTCACCGTTCCTTTACTACCACAGGTAATGTTTTGATTTCCATTTCAAGAAGAAAAAGCAGAAGGAAGTAAACCAGTGGAGTAACCCCATCCAAGTAAAACACTGTAAAGCTTCCACAGAGAGAAGATTCTACTTACCGCTGAACCAGTACACTGTTTGACAAGATGATGTATTAAAGACCAAATACCAAGGTGGTTTTAAGAAAAGGCTAGTCTTTAGAGGAATTTCTTTATTATTTGGTTTTTGAGACAATCATCACATTTCCTATGGGCCACAATCTCTACCTATAACTACTTATGGCTCCCAGTAAGTAGGGGCTTTACAGTTATAGAATCATACAATCATAGAATCAACTGGGTTGGAAAAGACCTCTGAGATCATCAAGTCCAACCCTTCATCCAACACCACCATGGTTACTAGACCATGGCACTAAGTGCCACATCCAGTCTTATCCGAAAAGCCTCCAGGAACGGTGAATCCACCACCTCCCTCAGCAGCCCATTCTAATGTCTGATTACTCCGTAAAAAATTTCTTCCTAATATCCAACCTAAACCTCCCCTGGCAGAGCTTAAGACCATGCACTCTTGTCCTACTGCTGGTTGCCTGGAAGAAGAGACTGATGCCCACCTGGCTACAACCTCCTTTCAGGTAGTTGTAGAGAGTGATGAGGTCACCCCTGAGCCTTCTCTTTTCCAGGCTAAACAACCCCAACTCCCTCAGCCTCTCCTCATAGGACTTGTGTTCAAGTCCCTTCACCAGACTGGTTGCTCTTCTCTGGAGCTGCTCCAGCACCTCAATATCCTTCCTGAACTGAGGGGCCCAGAACTGGACACAGTACTTGAGATGTGGCCTCACCAGCACTGAATTACAGGGGCTCCCTGCTCCTGCTGGCCACACCGTTCTTGATGCAGGCCAGGATGCCATTGGCCTTCTTGGCCACCTGGGCACACTGCTGGCTCATGTTCAGCCTCCTGTCAATCCAAACTCCCAGGTCCCTTTCTGCCTGGCTGCTCTCCAGCCACTCTGTCCCCAACCTGTAGGTCTGCAGGGAGTTGTTGAGGCCAAAGTGCAGGACCCGGCACTTGGCCTTGTTGAACCTCATCCCATTGGAATCAGCCCAACTCTCCAGCTCGTCCAGGTCCCTCTGAAGAGCCCTCCTGCCTTCCAGCGGATCAACATTCCCCCTCAACTTGGTGTCATCGGCAAATTTGCTGATGGTACACTCAATCCCCTCATCCAGATCATCAGTAAAGATACTAAACAGAACTGGTCCCAGCACTGATCCCTGGGGGACACCACTGGTGACCGGCCGTCAGCTGGATGCAGCCCCGTTCACCAGCACTCTCTGGGCCCGGCCCTCGAGCCAGTTCTTAACCCAGCACAGAGTGCCCCTGTCCAAGCCACGGGCTGCCAGCTTTTTCAGGAGAATGCTATGGGAGATGATGTTAAAGGCTTTGCTGAAGTCCAGATAGACACATCCACAGCCTTCCCCTCATCCACCAGCGGGTCACCTGGTCATAAAAGGAGATCAGGTTGGTCAGACAGGACCTGTCTTTCCTAAACCTGTGCTGGCTGGGTTTATGTGTGCTGGTTTCTGTGTGTGCTACATTGAGAGACATCATAAAGGAAGTGCTTGACTGTGAAAGAAGGAACTGTGTGTGTTTGGAAAGGTCTAAAGATGAGATCTGCAGCAGCTTGTATCCACTTATTGAAGTGTTTTTGCAATTATGGGCACAGTTATTTATCCTATTATGAGCCTTTCAGAGGTTGCCTCAAATGGCTTAAATGACAAGCCCACCGATGACACTCCAAGCCTACCAGGAGGGAGACCAGCTCCTGACATGGGTGTACAGTGACAGCTGAGTGGGAGCACATGGTGAACCCACAGTAAGCCCTGGTCTCGCAAAGGGCTTTGGGGTCTACAAAGAGCCCCTGGCTAAAACTGGTACCACAGACCCCTCCTCCTACTGAGCAGGAGGAGGAGTCTGGGATACCTTGGTTTGTGCTTCCCTCTGCCACCACAAAAGATACTTATCTAGTCTATTGGCAACTGTTTCAAACAGAAGGAAGACTAGGACAAGCACTTTATCATGCAAATAGTTAAATGTTCTGTAATCTGGGGTACACGTTTACTTTTTATTCAGAAAACCCTGCTCGCTGTAATGAAAAATGTCAGGCTCTTTTAATAAAAGAACAATTTGAAAACTTGATATATCACAAAACCATTAATTTTAGCTATTATCTGTTTGACACTTTTCATAGCAACGATTTCGCTCTGTAACATGCTTCCTGAGGATTAAAATGATTTTAAAGGATTAAAATGTTAATTAAAAATATAATAGAAATATCAATCGCTGAGAAGACCAACATAAGTATTTGTCTCTTTAACTGTATAATCATGCTGCTGCCGTTTCCTCCTGACTCTTTACAGTTTAGAGATCCAGTTCGTGAGGAGGTAAATGACAGATCCAGGAACAATTCTGTTCTTTAACTATTTGACAATGCATCTGTTTACACTTCACAAAGGCAGCGTTATGTCCTTGAAAATTTCTAAAGGTCATTGTTAATGGGATTTTTTTTTTTTTTTTGGGTGCCAACTGTGTCTTTCTTAGCTTGTAAGAGCACTATTCCCGGAGAGAGGCTGGAGGGGGTGGGAGCAGGCAGGTCCACCAAATTCCATGTGACCAGTTCAGCTGCAATAATCTCTTTTCTCCTTCTGGTCCAAGCTACACATGAGAGCACTCTAGTGTCTTTCATCATTATTTGTCACCCTTTTGTGTCGAGCAACTTATATCCACAGCCATTCCAGCAATTAAAATAAAAAAGGACCAAACATTATTCACAGTGAATAGCTCTGAGACCAGTGACATCAAGTACCAACCAGCCCATTGAAAACTGGGTACCTGATATCCCTGGAGTATTTTATGGAGGAAAAAGAAAAAGCAGACCAAACTCAAATCCAGCAAACACATGGTTATATGGAGAGTTCAGAGCCTGATTAAAAGATAGGCTCTCTACAGCAATTTGTCTTACATGTTCTTAGTAATGAGAGGAGAGGGGAGTGGGGCAGAGGGGTGAGAAGACAAGCTCTCAGCTACTGTACAGCTAGCTTTAAAAGACTGTCACCTTCAAAGTTTATTTATATGTTCATGCACCTCAACAGACCACGAGGCTGCATTATCCACACCTGCCTTCTCAAATACTGTAATTTAGGAAACCTTCGTCATCAGTGCTCTGACAAAGTTAAGATTTTCTGAGGCACTTTTCAAGTGAATGAGTGTGACAGAGATCCCTTCACTTTTTCTCTGTGCAGTTGCATCCCCTGTGCACCTACTGTGAGCAGGAGCAGGGGGATTTGTATGTCTAGGGAGATACAGCACCTTTCCCACCTGACCAGGTAAACAACTATTCATCTTCTAGAAGCTGATTGTTCTCTATCCAGTATATTCATTTTCCATTCAGAACAGCGCAACCCTGAACAAATAATTAGCTTCAATTTCTCCTCAAATATTAAGAATAAGCATATTCTTATATTTTCAAAGGGTCTTCAGTGTGAAATGACTTTGAAATAAAAAAACCCACACCAACAGCAATACATTTATGTTGTATCTCTCAGAGCCTGGATTAATACTCCAAGTATTAATTAAGTATGCACAATGGCACAAAGAGAAATGATTCTTTTGGCAACAAGAGGAGGCAAGAGATTCATCTATTTATGGAAGTGGACTGATTGTCTAACCTCAGAGTTGTGTGGGGCTATCTGGAGATATTCATTAGCAATTTCTTCAGTGAACACATAAATACTCCATGGTGTTCAAAAGGCTACCACATCCTTTTATAATTGCACAATTAGTTAATTAATGGCACCGTTAAAGAAGTGTCCTTTATTTCTAATCATCATTTGTGAAGATTGAGTTTTCAGGTTCTGATTGTCAGGTTTCTTCTGCACTAGAGAGCCATCTGTTATCAGCAAAACTTCCTTCTTTTCAACAGGTAGAGCTTTATATGACATCATAAATTTGCCCTCACCCTTTTTTTTTCTTTTTAAGAAAGTGAACACACTGAATTATCTAATTTCTTAACATAGAGTAGTATATTCCATAATTCTGAATGAATAGCAATAGTTTTCTAGATTGTTTTCACATTTTTCCAACATATTTTTTGAAATGGCTGGAAGAATGGGGACAATATTCCAGTAATGTTCTCAGTGGTGCCGTTTAGATGCAATTCACCTCTCTGTCTGATATTCCTCTGCTTTTAAATTTACTATCCCTCACAGCCAAAACACTGGTCTGGGAGATTTGCAATGGTACATAATATGGGCATTAAGTGGATTTGCGAGTCAGTGAAGTCTGGGCCGAGGGATTTGCCTCTTGTGAGTCTAAAATTAATTAATTTTTTTTGTTTTTTTGTTCTGAGATGAATTTCATCATGTTTGGAATATCAATAACTTTTTATGTTCAAAGGAGACTAGTTTATCAAGCAACCTAGATTGCTCTGTTCACCTGACCTGCCTCTATCATTAATCTAGGACTGCACCAACTTTGAATCACTACTAAACTTTGCTGCAAATTGTTTATATTTTTTTTCCCAAGCACTTTTAAGGTTTCAAATGACAATGAACAGAAAACAGATCCCAGCAACACTGTGATAGAAACTCTCTTTCTGAGGTTGTCCTATCCATTGCTTTGTTTTAGCTCCTCTCCTGTGTCTGGACACTAGTCTCTAGAAACTGGGAAGCAGTCAAATGACTGGTGAGTCTGATCAAAATATTCCCCTGACATTTGGCTACTTTACTGACACGTCCAGTACATGTTGCATGGATTTGTCCCAGTGCTGCTTTTTAGGCACTGATGTTTGGTAGTGGCAGAAATGCTGCCCTTGGCTCTGAGCTGGAGGAACTC
Organism: Empidonax traillii; assembly: GCF_003031625.1. Taxonomy (NCBI): domain Eukaryota; kingdom Metazoa; phylum Chordata; class Aves; order Passeriformes; family Tyrannidae; genus Empidonax; species Empidonax traillii. The sequence goes on from NW_020955683.1 coordinate 265,043, forward strand.
AGGGCTCTCAGGCTCTGGTGGGAGACTTCACTTCCCCATGGACAATCCCCCGCTGAGGGAGAAGAGGAAAATGCAAATGAGACTGGGAGAGTTCCCTCTTATTCTTTCACTGGACAAGCTCTATGCCTCTGGAAGGATGGCATTCACCCTCTGGGGCCCAGTCCATGCAACCTGTCCCTGGTGAGGTTTGAGTGTGAAAACTGTGTGCCTTGTACTGCCTCGGAGGGTCTCTGCCTTTTAGCTTGAGCTCACGGATGCAGAAGGAAGCTTAACTTATAAGCATTTTTTAAAGGGCAAAAGAGGAGAAAAAATACTGACATTGCCAAGGATATTTTTCTGTTTACAAATGACATGAATAAAATAGCGATATATTAAATGCACTGCTCTGTTTGGACCAGATGCTTTCAATTTGTGAAAAATGACCATAATTCTCTCCCTAGGAAAACCAATCTTCTGCTTTAATGCGATTTATGAAAGAAATCACCATTTTTACATTATTTTTAAAACTTGAGGCATTGAAGAGGAATACTGTTAGAAGTTTCCTCAACTTTGGTGAATGCTGAGCTGTTTGTAGAGATGTCAGCCACAAGATTGGTGGCTGAACCTAGCAGGTTGCATTCAGACTGGCTCTGTGTCTGTTTTCAATTTGAAAGAAACTGGCTAAAGTGTTGCAAACACTTGAAGCCATGCATTCTGCATTACAATGAAAGTGGTGTCATTATACACATTACACTCAACAACAGCTTCCTTTTTAATACAAGAAGGACATCATAATCAAAATCTGCTGAGTATAAAGCACAGGAACAAAAAAATTCCAACAAACCAGACAATCCTGGGTGTACCAAACCTTGACGCCAGAGCCGGGGACCTGGCTTTTCCCCCAGTGATGCTCCATAACTTGTACATAATAGAAATATGTGTTTTTAAAGTAATGTCTTGGTGGTAGCTGTCAAAAAGGACATTCAGGAAAGGTCATAGCCCAGCTCCTGTTTCTCTTGCTTTGCTTTGCTTTGCCTTTCAATAAAACGGTATATAAAGCACACATACTGGCAAAAAAAACCCCTGTGCAATGCATGCACCACCGTGTCACCACTATGAACTAGAGGCCAAACTCAAACCAACACAGATGGGTATGGATCCTTCTTCATTCCTCAGAAGATAAAAAGTCCAGAGCTAGAACTAGCAAATCCACCGGGCACATAGGCTTACCAGAACCTCATGATAGGTGCCCCATTTTTGTTCTTGAAGAAACCTTCTTCTTTTAAAATCCCATGTCTCCCCCAGCACCTATTCTCCTGCTGAAGTATTTAATCAGAAGTAGCTATTTCTGTATTTTCTCCTCTGCAGACAAATATCAAAATGAGCATACAAATTGTAGACAAATACCTAAATCATTTTTATTCCTAGGATTTACTTGGGAGTAGGTTCCATTTTTGATATTTTCAAGAGGAATAAAAAGGGACAAAGAAAATGCTTTCCCTGAATGACAGAGCTGCATTGTGTTGGCACAGGGTAAAGCACTTGAGACCTCCTTTCTTGGTGTCAAACTCTCAAGACCAAGCTTGACAATCACCTGGCCACCCTTGGCAGAGCAACATCTGAACTAAGACTCTGTCTGAGACTCTTGCCTCTGGACAAAGTGAAGTAGAAGTGTTTTCCTTGATGAGTTTTAATCACTTTACTAAAATGTCATAAGCTGATTTTCCCTGTAATAGGCAGAACCTTATCTGCAGAAGTTCTCAGGGGTGCTCAGAATAAAACTCCTGTTTTCACTGTGAAGAAATGTCAGAATAAGGTGTGAGAGAGAACACACTGACCAAACATGTTTGTTTTGCTTAATTCTTGGAAAAAAGATCTGCTTTCTAGAACACTATTATTTAAAAGTGTCTCCATGTAAAAATCATAATAAATTGCAGAAGGGAAAAGAAAATACTGTGGAGCAGATAAATCTTCTCTGTATTTGTTTCATCCTTGTAAAAATCAGCTTCTATTCAGCTTCCCACCATACACTATGATGGGGACAGAGAGAGGAAAGTTTGCTTACTCAACAGAATTCCATCTTTTCTTAAATGCTAAATTTTGCCACTGTCTGTTTTGTTGAACTGGGTGTGCAATGGTAAAATGTTGCTCTAACAGCAAAAAGGCAAGGACTGAACATTTCTAGAAATCCCACTTTATGTTCACAAAACTATTGTGGAGCATCTGAAAAACCTTAGATACAAGTTATTTGATGGAATGCAATTTAAAATGCCATTTCTGAAAAGACAGAATGTAGTAGCAACATTTAAGTATGTTTTGGAGAATATAGTTCAAAATTAATTGAACTTATAAGTTGAATTCATACCTCGTTGTTCTGGATCCAAATGTGATGACATATGTGTTTGCATTATGTTCTTTTAATATCTTCAGTCAATCAAACTCCATAGTATTCATATTGTTGATTAATTCAGTATTTGATTCCATTTTCCTTTTGTGGACGCTTCTCCAAACTCTCATCTTAACATATTTCTGTGGCTAATATACAGATTAAAAAAACCCAGAAATCAAAGCCACAAAACTTTGACAATACTGGGGTTTACAGAGAAGACTAATGAGGAAGAAAAGAACTCCAAAATGAGGTGGAAATAGAAGTGGTACATGCTACTTTATTTCATATTGAAAGGCTCCTTTTTTCACACTTCCTTACCATGTGCTGGTTATTTTCATAAAAACAGGATAAAATACATATATGTCATATGTGAAAAAATTTAATGAGAAGGTAAACTTTCCTAATGATGGGATTAACTGTTTCTCTGAATGCTATTGTAGTGGCTCATTTTTCCTTATAACTCTTTAATAACAGGTCCATGAGTCAGCATGAAAAGGGCATTGCAGTACCAAAATGAGGGAAGGCAGCAGGCAAGAAGAAAAATGGAGCTCGGAGGGGAAACTCCAATAGATTGAATGGGGCTCTAGGATCAAGAAGAACAGCACATTTGAACGTATCATTCACTGACTTCATCTTACTGGAAACCCTACCATGCTCAGGGCAGGTTTAGTTCTGCCTGACTGGGATTGCAGTTAATAGAATTGGCAAATAACATACAAAATGGAAATAGCAGTAGATCTCAACTACTTGCATGTACCTGGCTTTCATCCCAGCAAGGAGTCATGGCGTTATTTGGAAAGCACATACAGTGGGATTTGAAGGGATGGCGTTGTACTTTTAAATCCCTGTGACTGCAACAGCCTGGGGGAATGGACCACTCTTTGGTGCCGGCTCTTCTGGGAGACAGGAGTTCAAGGTGGGGCATGAGGGACTTACCACTGACTTGCAATGGGAAGCGAGGCAGCCTATTGTGCTTGAAAGCCTCAGACATGACACTTGGGAATTTCCTGCCACTGAAAAGGCACAACATTGGTTTTCGCTACTAAAAGGTTTTGCCCTTATTTACAATAGGACCTTTGTTAACTGCCAGTGCCCACATTCACAGGTAGCCCTTTGAGCAAAGGCACTGTGACAGAGAGATATAAAATAGTTCGGGTGCAAATTCTCAACTAACATATCTCAGTGTTGATCTACTGTGTGGTGGTATGGCTAAGCTGTAACACTGAAGGTCCTGATCCCCAGACAGCATCTAATGAGGTGACTTTGAGATGTCTTACTTGGTCCTTCTCTGACAATCTGGAAAATACCTGTGTGGGTTAAAGGAGCACAGAGACTTTCAGCCATAGAGATCTGGCCATCATTCATTGGTCTGTTCACTAAAGATTTCCAGAATACATTTTCTGCTCCTTTAACTTTAGCAGGCAACAGCACTAGCATTAATATTTCTCTGCTCCCTTGGGTGGTTGGAGTAAACTTCCACTGGCTGTACTTCAAGATGCTACTGAGGCCAAGAACTTTGGTGGATTCAAAGAAAGGATTTATTGTTCACACAAGCACCCTGGTATTAGTCATTATAAATCAACTATACTGATAGTAACTTTTATTTTCAGTGGCAAGGCAGGAAAAAAAAATCACCCATTTGCAGGTTTAAGAAGTTACATTGTATCTGAGAAGGATATTTAGTCATTATCCAGGATATGATGATTTTGTGTTTCTCTTTGTTTCCTGAAATCCACGTTTGGTGGTTGTTCCTGAAGAAAACAAAGTTGGGCTACATGAACCATTTTCTTAATTCACTTTCACGTCTCATGTTTGTGAATTGTCTTGATCAGGGTCTTGCAGTGGGTGTGGGGAGAGGTCTGCCTCTTGGGTGGAGCCCAACAACAAGTCCCCATGAGCACTGGGTGTTGCTGCCCTTGTCCAGCTAATAACCGGAAAGGGAAGTGTAAAGAGATGGACTAGTCTTCTAGTATAGCTGATAAAAAGGGGAGAAATTTGGTGAGTTTTAATGCTTTCATGAATGCTAAGCTTTGAAGGGGTGCAGAGAGCAAACCTTTCCAGCAGCGAAACAACATGGCCCCAAACTCTACCACAGAGCATTGTGGAAATTACACAACCTAGTCACACACACACACAAATCCACTGTGCCTTCACCGTGTTATTTGATGTTTCATGGAAGAGCCGATCCCTCCTCTTGGGGATCAGCGATAATACCAAAGGGGTACAGTGCTTTTTCTTTTGGCCTGGTGGGTAACAGGAGCTCGTATACTAAATAAGTTATCTGCTCGGAAATGTAGGTGTGTTGCTCCTTCGGAGTGTCTGTGGGATGTTAATTCAGAAGTGGTGGGAGCTGATGGTTAGCGGCACTGCACAGGGCTTCTGGGGACAGGCAGAATCCTTTGCAGTGTACTTCAAAGGGGGTTCTCAGTTAAGGGAAAAAAAGGATAGATTTTGAAGTTTCTTTCTGCCAGAAGGCTTTACTGCAAGCCCCTGAAGTTCTTTTTTTTTTTTCATAATCAGGGTTGAGATAGGTACTTTTTCTTTCTTTTCTGCTTAATTTGGGCCAATGTATTTTGAACCCTGTGTAAATTCTTGTGAGAGGGGAAGACTGAATGTACTGTCTATTTCTTTGTGCTGATCAGGTTTCTTGTTTATTTATTTATTTAAAATTAGAAACTGAGACCTTATCCAGTGATTTCACACTCATTCAGCACACCTCCCCAAAGTCTGTCAAATTATTCTTTGGCCATTCTTGAGGGTGCACCAGACACATCAGATCAGCCATATCCCTGATCTGGGAATGAATTGGCACTGTTTTTCAGCTCTCTTTCTCCCTTCCTCCTCATTGGTTTCTGCCCAAGACCTCCTGAATGAAAAAAACCTCTACCAAGTGAAAGACTTTCAAGTTCTTGTGTTTTGAAAACAATTTTTGTCCAGGATCAGGATGGGAATTCTATACTTCTATTGCACTTGCACGCAGTAATACAGTACTCTCTCAGGTCACTATTAAAATGCCTGTTGCACCTACAGCTGCAGCAGGAATATTCTCTGAGACCACAGGGGCTGGACAGGACATGTTCAGCGACCCAGGCCCCTTGGTTTTGTGACCCTATCCAAAACCCATGAGGAGGTGATTAATTTTCCTGCTAACCACCTTGAATTGAGTGGTATGTTAATGATGTGTGGGAGATCGTTGAGAGCTCTTTTGATGCCTCTGGGCAACATCTTCCCAATGACATTGTGCTTTTTGCCTCAAATCTCTTATGTTTGCACTTGAAGAGGCTCAGGACATGGAAGTCTGAAAAATTTCAAGTTCTAGTCCAGAATGGGACACAACAGGCCTGCAAGTAGACAACCTATTGTAAACAAAATTGCTCGTGCAAATCATGGTGAGCAGGTTTGTGCATTGGCTTACCGCTTGATGTAGTAGGAAAAGTTTTCTCCAGATGCATGTGGAGAGCTTCTGTAACCTAAAAAATGCATCCTATGTAAAATTCAGCCCTCAGTCTTCATGGGTTTTGTATGAAAAATAAGTGACTGTAAAAGGTGGTGATGCTGGATGAAACTTTAAGTGGCATCATACTATATTTGTACCTATTTTGGACATATTATAAAAATAGAAGACTTTGAACTTTGTTCCTTTCTGGGGTAAGACTAAACATTTTCTCACACTATATACAGAGACCAAATTAGGATAGGTTGGCTGACTGTTATTTCACAGTCTACAGTGGCAAAATATTATCAGATTCTAGAGAGGATCAATGGTTCCACGTGAATTACTGGTGGTGCAGTTTGTGTTGCTCTATGATTTTATACAGCTACAGTAACTACTATCCGATCCATTTTACATTTTTAATTTATTTCAGTCAACAAGGTTTAATCTTGCAAGAAGATTAAAAAAAATACAATTTTTTTAAGGCCACCAAAGAGCCAACAGCCTTCCATTAAATCCACCCAGAAGCTGAATGCCTTGAAAAGACGTGTGACTTGTTTGGCGCTGACCCTAGCAGAGTATGATATTAATAGGTTATTGACTTGGTAGGTCTTAAACAGCCAGAGGGAACATCATTTGCAGTAGCTGAAATGCACTGGAGGTTTGTTTCATTGATTGTGCTGTTTAACCCATCATCTCCAGGCATTTAAACAATGATATACGCTTGACAAACCTAATATTTCATTCTCTATCTGGGGACCAAGAAACAGAAATTAAAGGAAAGAAAAAGATAACTGGACAGAAACATAGCAGAAAATGATGATAAATGAGGGGAAAGCCAGACAGATAAAGGCTAAAATTTTGGAATGTGTCATAACTAAGAAATACATAAAAAAATAACAGAATTTTCTATGAGAAAGGTTGGGAAATGATAGCAAATACATCTGAGTGCTGAAAGACTCGGGGTTAGCAGGAATTTGGAAATCTTTGTAAATTAAGAGTTCTTTTCTGTATGCTGTGAGGGAATTTATTGGGATGAGTAGTGTGTTGGAAGTCATGGCTCTTTACATTTGCAAAAAGTAATGTCAAATATCAACAGCGTGCTGAGGGCATACAGCATGAACTGAAGGAAAAAAACTTAATTTTCAGGACTGATATCTTTACTTAGAAGTAAAGATAAATATAGTAACAACAATAACAATAATAATGGTGGGTTTGTGACTATGAATAGATGGAGTATTACACTAAAGGTCCAACTGAGACACATTTAAAATACTGGTTTGTATCATGGGCTGTTGAGTGTGTTTGCAGCTGAAGAAGGGGAAATAGTGGAAAATGAAGCAATAGAGTTGGACTTACACAGCCACTTGCACATACTGGAAAGCAAAGAGAAAACAGCTGAAGATGTTTTTGAGTAATCCTGAACAGCACATAGGAAGAAATAGTTGAGAAATTACAAAAGAAGTGTTGCAAATGTTATTTTTAATTTGCCATTTCCAAAAGTTCCAAACAGAAAATAGAATCACTAAATGGAATATGCATTACTTACACATAGACATTTGAGAGTTAGTAACTGGTCATGCATAGTTGTCCAAGCTCTCTTTCTCATAAATGAAGATGAAAGACCACTTTGAGAAGGTGTCTCCTCTCACTCATACTAGACACCCACATCAGAATGAGGTGAATGATTGCCTGATCTGTCAGTTTCACTACAAGAAACTAACTGCCCCAGAGTATAAAACCAACACTCAAATCTTTAAAATTGGCCTACAGAAAATTCATGCTTTCTGAACATTTTCCAGATGACTTCATAGCATCTGATCATCTCTTTTTAGCTTTTATGTGATCTAGAAAAACATGGAAAAAGAACTGAATTAAATTATACAGATAAAAATAATAGCTTTGATATGTATGATTTTGTGCAGTGGGTCAACAGGATGAATTGATGTGGGGATCTACATCTTTAATATCAATGAATCTTTGGCAAATTGCAGTTGTGAGGTATACCTCATTTACAATATCTATTTTATTAATATTTACTAGCACACTTGTCATGTTCTGTATCACTGAATATATTGTATAGTCTTTCATTTGTTTTCCTAGAAGAGAGAAAATGAAACTTCTAGATTTTACTAGCTAAAGTACTTTGGGTTCTTAAAAAATTATTGCCTTGATTTTAGAATATGCAGCCATAAGAAATACAGGACTATGGTTAACATGGAGCAGAAAGCTGTATCTGAAAATGTGGTTTTCACTAGAAATACCAGGAGTGTTACTGTTGTGTTTGCAAGCAAAACTGTCTGAAATGCCAAGCTGCAGCAATGAAGTGTGGTAACAAAGGGCTGAGTAGATAATCGACTTTATTTCCCACGTATGAAATTCTGACTGTGATTTTTACTTAATTCAATAGACTTTTTCCAGTAGTTTCAGGTGGGTCAGGAAGGGCCCCCAGGATGCAGAAGCTTACTTGGAAGAAAATATTTCTGTTTTCATAACAGCGTGATAAGAACTGAACACATCTATGTAAATTTGAAAGGAAGAATTTTCTTAATTCATTCTGTCCATGCAGGTGAGATTTGTTTTCTCCTCCACCCTGTGAAAGCAGCAAGACTAACTATGAGTGATGTGCACCTGTATTTCCTCAAAAACATGTGTCCTGCACCTGGAACACCACTGTTCAACATAGCAGTGATCTCCACACAAGAAGATGTCCTTTTTAAATTGCAGGTGTGCATCCCTGATCTGCCCCAGAGCTCTACAGCAGATCAGAGCTGAGCTGTTACCAGAGAGAGTATATAGATATGCAGTATTTATCTAAAAGTTGAAAGCAGAAGCTGAGTACACTTTGAGAAGAAATTATGAATTAGTTTAGTAATATCACATAAGAAGAGTCAAAGGCACAGGAAGACCCTCTTTCAAAAAATATTCACTAGTAGAGTCCTAAGCAGATGCTATGAAAGCACCATAAACACTTCTGAACATTTACTATGATGAACATTTTAATATTACTAATGAAGTTTCCTTTACTAGTACCAGCTGGTATTTATGTGTATACTTCCCCTCTTCAGTAACCATATAGTTGGTTAGGGCATGTCGTGCAAATCTCTTGCTGTCCTGAGAGGCTGCACTAGCTTTCTTGTTGCTCAGTACAGCAAAGCTACAAAAGCTACAAAGCTACAGGAGTCTTTACCTACCGTATGCTGATGTGTGACACCTGAGAATCTACACAGAGATTAATAATTTTTAAAAATCTCATGTTGTGATTTAACCCCAGCTAGGAACACAGCTCCACACGTCCACCTGCTCACTTTCCCCACAGTAGGATGGGGGAGAAAATCAGAAGAGTAGAAACAAGAAAAATCATAGGTTGAGATGAAGACAGTTTAACAAGTAAAACAAAAGTCACACATGTAAGCAAAATAAACCAGGAATTAATTCACCACTTCCCATGGGCAGGCAGGTGTTCAGCCATCCCCAGAAAAGCAGGGCTCTGTCACATGTAACGATGACTTGGGGGGACAAACAGACAATCACTCTGAATGTCCCCTGTTCCTCCTTCCTCCAGATTTATGTGCCAAGGATTATGATGTATGGCCCCAGATCTTCCTTTGGTTGGTTGGAGTCAGGTGTTGTGGCTCTGTCCCATTCCAGCTCCCTGTGCACCCCCAGCCCCCTCGCTGTTGGGGTGGGGTGAGAGGCAGAAAAGGCCTTGACTCTGAGCAAGCACTGCTCAGCGGCAATAAAAACAACCCTGTGTTATCAACATTATTCTTATCCTAAATCCAAAACACAGCACTATCCCAGCTACTAGGAAGAAAATTAACTCTATCCGGGCTGAAACCAGAATAAACAGAAAGGAAGCTGATCAGAATCACCAGTGAAACTGCAGTAGAGTAATGAAATGTGCAAGCCAACAAATTATGAGACAAAACATAACTCACAACTCTTTTTTCATTATGGATTATGCAGATTGTCTCTTACATGTGCCTATTCTCACAGAGGAAGAGCTACTGACAAGAGTTCCAGACTGACATCCAGTATCTCCCTGGTAAACGACAGTGCCTATTTTTTCTGGCTAGCCTTATTACTTGAGCACCACCTTCATCAGGAAGCTTGATGCATAAATCTGCTATGTGAATTACATCACACCACTCTGAGAAGTGACCACTATAACTTGTGTCCTGCATAAGGAAACTGTTTTCTGTCGTGTAAACCTTACATGAGACTACACAAGTAGGTTACTGTGGGTGGCATATTTCCTACAAGGCAGTCTCACTAAAATCAGCTGGAGATATGCATAGCCATATGTGTAACTTTGAACCAATTTATGCATGAGCTACCCAATAGCACACTCTGTGGAATAAATCCTCTAATTTACTCTGAAAATGTTTAAATTAAGAAAGATGTGTTAGATATGTAGTTTATCTCTAAGACTGTTAGCAAATATATCCCACATGGCATCCATTTAAAATACAAAAAACATATTCTGCAAGACCAAGTTCCCACAATTATGTATCTATATGAAATTCCATGCATATGCAGTTTTAGTTATGCATGGTCCTGAACTACTAATGCTCCTGAGCATTCCGTATCTGGAGACATACCTTCCTTTTTCCTTCACACTTCTGGTTTTGTGTTAGTTTACCTTCCATCACCAGTGCAAATGTTAAAAGTCCACGTAACCACGCACTTTGGCTCTCTTGAGTCACTCAAGAGGAACAGATTTTTCCAGAGAGTGATAGGAGAGCAGGAGAGACATGGGACACTCCTGTCCTATCTGCCCAAGTTGATGGAGGAGATAGTCTGCTGATAGGAGGCCTCTTTACCTCACTAATGGCCTCTGGGGTAAGGAGGGGTGGAAGTGTGAAAACATTCAGGTCTGGAATTGCCTTCTATCCACCCATGGACTTTCTTAAGGGAAAAAACATAGAGCAGCAGTCTCTGGTTGCTCCAGAAGGTAAGTGAGAACCAGATACATAAATTGAAAATGTGCTTTGAGCCACCCAAATCCTTTAACCACAACGGAATAAAGGGAATAGTTCACTCTAGAAATTAGAAAGTTCTCTGCTTCCCCTTGGCTCCTTTGCTGAGTTTCCAGTTCGATGAACATCTCTCCCATGGAGGGAGGCCTGTTCAGAAAAGATTGGAATGATGCTACTTAATTGTTCCCACTACATATTTAGAGGAAACATTATTTTGGTTGAAATCTGATCTGAGTCAGACTGGAACAGGCTGAACTGCTTTTTAGCCATCCCTCTATTGTTTCTAAATGTATATATAAATATGTGACACTTAAATGTCTTCTTCAAGAGTCACTTTGGCTTGATGTCCCTGCTAGAGGTCACTAAAGTTAAAACAGAAACTTTCCCACTGAATCATTTAATGACTGGAAATTGGAGGTAATAGACTTGAAAACCTATTCTCATTTCTGCAATTCAAAACCCTTTATCTGTGCCATGTAGTCCTGCTAGAAAGAGCAAAATGGCCTTTAACAAAGTCTATTTCCAGAATAGTAAGAAGAGTTAAGATGCCAGATGCATCTCATTATGAATTTTAATGAGTAGATTCACACCTTGTCTTCCATTAAATAAATTATATGGTCTTTTCCAAACTCTTATCCAGCAAATTTGAAATTTGCTTCTAAAAAGTAGATTTGAGAAGAGTTTAGGACTGTTCCTCCTGGGCCCAGGACCTGTAGTCCATAGTGTGCCACAGAGGGGAAAAGGGTCATGCTCACTCATGCAGCAACACCCCAGAGCTCCTCTGTGCCGTCGACACAGTGAATGCTGCCTGGAACATTATTAAAAGTGAGAGTCAGAAATCAAGATACTCTGGATTGCAATTAAAAGAGAAATCAATCATGTAATTTTCTTTTTATCTCAGGAAGTAAAGAACTAAATTCATCTTCATGACGCAGAAACCTCCAGAAAAAGAAAACAGATATTATAGTGGATAGTGAAGCATATTCTGGTCCCATTATCACAGCAAATGTAATCTATTTTGAAACCAGACCCTTTTGAATAATGGACAGAGATTTTTTTTCTACACACAGGCAAGTAACTGAGTATCAGAGCCTGAACTCTTCCATGGCACTTCACCTCTGAATACGTTTGGAGCTTACAGGCTCCTTGAAGTCATAAGGAGACAATGATTGCAGCAAGGGATGTTTGCAACACCATACTTACTCTGCAGGAGTGAAACTGAGGGGAGGAAAGGAGCTTCCTTTTCTTTGCATTCTGAAAGGACTCTACTTGTTCAGTCTGCTGGTAATTGCCAAGATGAGTCTTAGAGTTGAAAATATGAGACATAATTCTGCTTTCAACCAGTGTAGTTTCATGGAAATCAGTGACTGCATGGTGTGGCAGAGAAGCAGAGGACTTGGTCCTTCTCTGTTGCATAATTGTATTTCAATTTTTCTCTATTCATGGATAGTCAGAATCTATTTTGGTAGAAACGGATAACAGACAACCTCCCTGAAATAAGCTCCTTGAGCCCACAGTCAGAATTCCTCTTGTGAGTAACAAAAGTTATAAAATTTATGGGATGCACCACTTTCTCTATCCCTTCCTCACCAGAAAGATGAGTACTTTGAAAGTTGTAAATACAGCAATACAAACTGCAAAATTTCATTAAAAATTATTATTAAGAGCTTTCAGCAAATCTTGAGGCAGAAAACACACACAGAGTCTTTTCATACTGGAACAACCTCTCATTCCTCTAATCTACCCAACCTCTGTATTTTGTATATAAGATACCATATATATTTATATAATTTTATTCTTCCCTATGTAGCAACCATCACACACTTACATATATGTTCCTTTTAAACAGTACACAGTGTGTCAATAGGATAACGGTATATTATAAATTATAATAGAATGATGGTAAAGAAAAGTCATGTCTTTATTGGGAAACACCTGCTTTAGCCCAAGGGGAAGAATACAGTTATCACATCAAAATCCTATGCATTTGTATATAAGTGTGTGCGTATAGAAAGGACATTATTGAATGAGTGGATCTGGTTTTAAATATAGTCCACTGAACATGTGGGACCACCTGATGACCAGACTTTATCCACCATTATAGATTCCCACTTCTGTCTATTTTGCCAAAGTGTCTGCCAAAATCTAGTACCTACTTTCTAGTACAAAGGGCAGAGCAAGAAATGTTGGGTTTGCTTATTTATTGCAAAGGGGAAATATTAGATATTAATTACTCCATTTTTCTGGGTCAGGCAAATACAGGTGAATTAGATGAACGGGAAACCAAGTGCAAGCACCAACTATCACTAAAGCACCACTAGTTAAGATACAGCAGATTTATGAGCTTTATTTTCTACCTTAGGCCTGTCATATTTTTTCACCTTTATGTTAGTTAATTGCAGAGTAACATAAATTAACTTTTGGAACACAGCAAAAATGGGAACTTTATTTATGAATTTCTTGGATTTCTTTACCCCAAGCCAAACAACTAAATTGCTGCTTAGCATAAATTATTTATTGGCCCTGGCTCAATACCATCCAACACCAGCCCCTGGAGGTCTGGGAGATATAAAAGATTTAAAGCATCTGTGCGACAGCATTGGTGCAGCCACAAAGCTATGTTTCTTTCCAGAAGGGTCCACTTTATTTTGTTGTAAATAAATAGAACCTAAATTTCAGGGGAGGACTGTGTAGCTTCTAGCAGGACTGTAGTGTTTTGCATATGTTAATTACCCACAGTTGCATGACAGAGAGACATACACTGTTTGCACAACTATTCTGGGGAGACCTGTTGGCAAAAGGATGCATTTTAATTTACACATAATACAGGAATGCTATAATTTTCTATCACTTTGTTTTATATATATATAGATGCACATATATATGTATAAATGCATTACAAAGTGATCATATATACATAAAGTCGCTTCCTAATTTATCTTTATCATCTTTACATTTATCTTATCTCCACATCTCTACTTACGTGTAAGGAAATAACGAATAAAGCCAGGGTGAACTTGCAAAAAGACATGCCATTTAATATATAATCTCATGGCAAGCTATTCTCTAACTTTAATCTGGCAAATATGTCCAAATAATGCCCCATCTAGGTTGTTGTCTGCAAACTGTGGCTGATGCCATCCTACATTGCTCCCATGAGCTTGCTCTCTGCTCATGCACCATCTCTCTGCCTGTATTGGCTTGGTTCTTCCCGCTGGGAATTCATTCTCCACCAAGCTCTCCTCAAATCCTACACACACTCCCACTCTGCCAACTGCCGAGGCTTGCACAGGACAGGATGCAGGATCCTGATATGCTGGTACCTCTCTCCCAAGAGAAAGTTCATAAATGTCAGAGCTGAAAATGAATATGTAGGTCATAGCTCAAGCTCTGAGGGACCCCATACGCTGAAGAATGATTATCTGATTGTTGGCCATACAGTTGACCACTTCTGAAAATTTGTATACAGCATATATCTTATTGTTCTGTAGAAGAACTTGCTTCTACAGTACTTAAGTGTACAATCTACTCATCCTGTTATTTTTTTAAAAATTGTCTTAATTCTCTCTGAAAATGTCAAAATGAGGTAATGTAAACATTTCTTTAAAGTTTTAGAAGAACTTGGAAAGACTTCTGGAGTTATAAAAGCCCTTTCACTTAATTAAAAGTGTCCTATTTTTTTGTTATTGCTTTTGTGATTGCTATGCCACAGGTAGTTGGAAGTGGGAAATCCTACTATCAAACAAAGAGCAACTGCAGCAACACCAGTAAAACAGTCTATAACAAGAGACCTTATCCCATACACGCACGTATATGCTTAGCTCTACTTTCCCTGGCCAGTCCTGTTGCTTTCACAGTGAATCTGGTTTTCAGGACTGGAGCTCAGGTTGTAGAGCATAGTAGAGTCTTTATATCACTGGGCATGAATTTACAAGACTATTTTAATACCCAAGAACCACAAAGGAAAAAATTAAATTGCCTTCTTAATTATTTTTATAAGCTTTAAAAATATATTAATTCTCAGTTTCATTAGCACTTAGAGAAACTGAAAAAGATAAATGCTACGAGCAGCCTACAAGCAAGCAGAAAAATATTTACTTCTCTCAACATCTTAAAGCCAACACATACAAAGCTGATGAAAGATGAAGAAATGATGGAAGTAGGAATGTGAGGTGATTCACGACTTGTTGCAGAACAGAGAAGAGTTGGGATGAGCAGATTTCTTCTGTGCCAGTTCATTGCCCCATCCACTAAAGCATCAAAAAGATAGCTAAAATTCTGAAAGACTAACAATTTTAAACACAAACCCACTGCCACCTTCTGTCCATGGACTTGTTCCAAGTACTGAAAACAAGCATAGGCAATTATTTTGCGGAGAGTTATTTTTGTAGTTAATAGACATGAAGGGTTAGAGGTTTCAGTCAGTCTGAAAGCATGGATGTATTTACCATGGAATGTCCCTGGAACCTGATTCTGTGACTGTCTTCATGGAGACCAAGGGGACAGTAATAACATGCAGTGAGCAGTCATCATCTGGGCAAAAAAAAATATTATCTGGGGAGCCTGACCCCCAAGTGCCATTAACAGAGTCATGCCCCATTTAGACATATACATCCTGTTCTGAGGCCCTGTTTATCACAATATTAGTAATGAGAAAGAAACAGAACTCAAAAAATTCAGTGAATTTAAATACAAATAGAAATATCAGACAAATTCTACTTTATTTATAATACTTTTGTATTGATGTGACTATTGCATTTCTCACTAAATAGCTTATATAACTAGAGCTATAGAGCTAATAAAATTATAAAAATGGTTTGAAGAAAGAAAAAAGCAATTATGCAGGGGTGAAAATGCTGTTTTTGAGGCATATCCAGAAAATCCATAATCATCAATAAGGCTTGGCCGATGTGCATTCAATAAACCCTTTGTATGAACTCACAATGATTTCATGCAAATAACGATTTCTTACATAAAAATCTTTCTTCTTCATCTTTCTTGTCTTGCTATGACAGTATGTTTTTTAATCACATCCGCTTTAGTGAGTTTAATTAATCAACCTGTGTCTCTGAAGAGTCAGTTTTATAAAAGCTTTGCAGTACTATAGGGGCACTGCTTATTTTTCCTTGGTGCTCATTCAGAAAGGAAGACCTCTAACCCTATCTGGGGCTATTCACACTTACTGACTTCCCATTGGTAATTCAGCTCAGAGTTTGGCATCACTGCTCATGAGGTCTGCCAAGGAACCACGTCTCCTGCTTCTGTGTTCAACACAATTTACTCCTTGCTGAGTGTTTGGGATCTGAAAGTCCTGCTCTTAGTATGCCAAGTGTTTTGTTGCTAGTCATGTTCAACGCAATCCTTTATGACAGCAAAGTCGAGGAAAATCTTTCCTGCATTTAAAATACACTGGTTAAGCAACCTTAGAGGTTTCCCTATGTGTCCTTAAAGACTTTGCTTTAGATCAGCATCAAACCCAATCTGTCCAGGCTCTGCTTCCTTGTTTATGAAGAAGGAACATAGAAGACCATTCATGATCTGGAATCATTCAGTACTGAACCATTACAAAAAATGGGCTCAGACGAAGCCATTCTAGCAGTGACCTAAATGAAAGAAACTAGCTACAAATCAGGAAACCTCTTTCCTTGCTGACTATACTCTTACTATGCATTTGTTTAGAGGCACCAAATTCTTCTCGGTGCCTACATTTTTAACAATAATCTTTGTGTACATGTAATTAAAATTTGCAAATTGAAAATCAAAATAGCATCAAGTCTTAAATAAACTTAGATATATAAAACCATCTCTGAGCTCTATTTTGTGTTCCTGTTGACAGTTTTTCTCTCTCTGTACCGACAAGGAAAAATACCCTGATACTTCAATACAAGCTGTCATGCAGAATCCTGAGCTGCCAGTATCCAGCGTATTTGAAAAGTATGAGAAAAAACTGTCAGTGCCAACAGATTCTCTAATAAAAAATAATAATGAAGTCTTGAGAACTGTCAGTCCTTCAATTATGCAGCTATGACAGTGGCTGCACATTTGCAAGAATCCAACCTTGCATTGGCATGGGCATGGAAAGGCCAACTGAGCTTTGTCAGAGCCAGACATGGTCAGGCACAGTATTTTCACAGTATTTTTGTTCAGCCCTAAACCGAGTCACATCTTCAGAAAGTTTAGCTTTCACTCTGTGATCAGCTTTGCTGACATAAAGAACAGAATAAGTTAAACATAAATGAATTCTAATCCTGACACAAGAAAAAAACCCAACAACATAGTGAAATGCTCAGTATTAGTCTTGCAGTGCTCCTTGGCTGAGGGCTCTGAGTGACATTAAATTAAGCAGTTAGCTAAAAAACAGGTAGAACCAGCAGAAAAACATGATCTATTCTTCCATGCTCTCTCTGAAAACTGCAGGTCAGGTACAACTTTTGTTAGGAAAATAACATTAGGAGGGCATTTGTATTGAGCCTATCATTGTCTTGATAAGGCTGACACTGAAACTAGTAATCAGTGAAATTGTAGGCATCATATTTCTCATTTGAAAAAGAGCAAGGTAATGACACAAAGGAAGAATCTATCTCAATTTGTTCTAGTATTTTCTTATTGAGATTTATCAGAATGGTATCTCTTGCTTAGTCATAACTTTGGTGTAGCTTTCAGAGAAAGCCATTGTCAAAGTGAGATATAAGACATAATTATCCATGACTGGTACAGCTCAATCGTTCTTTTTATGCTTAACAAATAAAAACAGATTCACTTTCTCATTGTTTAAACAAATGGTAACTCTTAAAGTGTGAAATCTGAAATACTCTCGTGTGATGTTACCTGGTTACTAACCCAGCATATTCCTCTGCAGCTTGGTTGGTCCAGGAGAAAAAGAGATCAAATACAGTCTTGGCTCTTTTTCTTGTAGCATCCTGAATCACATATAAGATCCTAAAAAGGAGTGAGAAATTGCTCCAGCCAGGCATACCTGCCTTTAAAAAAACACCACTACTTTTCACGGTGATACAATGTGACAGAGTTCTGATCCTTCCTTCTCTCTCTTCTCAGTAAAATACACACTTGCAGAACCTGGTACACAATAAGGATTTTTCTGGAGTGAAAATGTAGCACTGATAGGAGTACTTCAGTTTAATCCTCCTTTTTTTTTTTTTTTTTTTGACACTCTCCCTTCCCCAGCCTCCTCCTGCCTCTTCACCCACCCTGCAGGCTCTTATGGGTTTTTCCAGATAACTAAAGGCTTGAAAAACCAGTGCATTGCAGCAACAGACCAGAAAACTGCAACATTTAGAAGTAAGTGATATATGAGGAGTGAAAAAGCCCAACTCCTAAACAGATGGCTAAAGGATTATTGCCACCGTCAAAATTTTGGGTTCTTTGACCATGGGGCAAACTCCATGGTACCCAGTCTCTCAAAATCAGATGGGATTCATCTGTCTAGGAAGAAAAAGAGGACTGTAGCCCATAAATTAGCGAGGCTGATCAAGAGGGCTTTAAACTAGGCTTGAAGGGGGAAGGGGTCAAAACCGGGCTCTCCAGTGATCAACCTAGGGATGGAAAGCCTGAGTTAAGAATTAAATCAACAGCCCACCTGAAGTGCATGTACACTAATGCACGCAGTATGGGCAACAAACAAGAGGAACTGAAGGCCACTGTGCAGCATGAAGGCCATGATGTAGTCGCCATCA